>NW_027039502.1:0-17500 GCF_034236695.1 Oncorhynchus nerka
CACGACCAAGTGGAGGGATACCCTGGTGCTACCCAGACCAAGTGGAGGGATACCCTGGTGCTACCCAGACCAAGTGGAGGGATACCCTGCTGCCACCCAGACCAAGTGGAGAGGGACACCCTGCTGCTACCCAGACCAAGTGGGGGGATACCCTGCTGCTACCCAGACCAAGTGGAGGGATACCCTGCTGCTACCCAGTGGGGGGATACCCTGCTGCTACCCAGACCAAGTGGTGGGATACCCTGCTGCTACCCAGACCAAGTGGGGGGATACCCTGCTGCAACCAGACCAAGTGGAGGGATCCCTGCTGCTACCCAGACCCAGTGGAGGGATACCCTGCTACTACCCAGACCAAGTGGAGGGAAACCCTGCTGCTACCAGACCAAGTGGAGGGATACCCTGCTGCTACCCAGTGGGGGGATACCCTGCTGCTACCCAGACCAAGTGGTGGGATACCCTGCTGCTACCCAGACCAAGTGGGGGATACCCTGCTGCTACCAGACCAAAGTGGTGGATACCCTGCTACTACCCAGACCAAGTGGGGGATACCCTGCTACTACCCAGACCAAGTGGAGGGATACCCTGCTACTACCAGACCAAGTGGGGATACTACTACCCAGACCAAGTGGAGGGAAACCCTGCTACTACCCAGACCAAGTGGTGGGATACCCTGCTGCTACCCAGACCAAGTGGAGGGATACCCTGCTGCTACCCAGACCAAGTGGAGGGATGCCCTGCTGCTACCAGACCAAGTGGGGATACCCTGCTGCTACCCAGACCAAGTGGTGGGATACCCTGCTGCTACCCAGACCAAGTGGAGGGATACCCTGCTACTACCCAGACCAAGTGGAGGGATACCCTGCTACTACCCAGACCAAATGGAGAGGATCTTCCCTGCTGCAGACCAAGTGGTGGGATACCCTGCTGCTACTCCAGACCAAGTGGAGGGATACCCTGCTGCTACCCAGACCAAGTGGAGGGATACCCTGCTGCTACCAGACCAAGTGGGGGGGATACCCTGCTGCTACCCAGACCAAGTGGAGGGATACCCTGCTGCTACCAGACCAAGTGGTGGGATACCCTGCTGCTACCCAGACCAAGTGGAGGATCCTGCTACTACCCAGACCAAGTGGAGGGATACCCTGCTGCTACCAGACCAAGTGGTGGGATACCCTGCTGCTACCAGACCCAGTGGAGGATACCCTGTTCCTACCCAGTGGAGGGATACTCTGCTGCTACCCAGTGGTGGGATACCCTGCTGCTACCCAGTGGGGGATACCCTGCTGCTACCAGACCAAGTGGTGGATACCCTGATGCTACCCAGTGGTGGGATACCCTGCTGCTACCAGACCAAGTGGTGGGATACCCTGCTTCTACCCAGTGGAGGGATACCCTGCTGCTACCAGACCAAGTGGAGGATACCCTGATGCTACCCAGTGGTGGGATACCCTGCTGCTACCAGACCAAGTGGTGGGATACCCTGCTGCTACCCAGTGGAGGGATACCCTGCTGCTACCAGACCAAGTGGAGGGATACCCTGCTCCTACCCAGTGGAGGGAGGCCTGCTGCTATCCAGTGGAGGGATACCCTGCTGCTACCCAGTGGAGGGATACCCTGCTACATGGACAGGCTGTTGGATCAGCCCAGAGGAAGAACTACATGGAAAGGCCTGTTGGATCAGCTCAGAGGAAGAACTACATGGAAAGGCTTGTTGGATCAGCCCAGAGGAAGAACTACATGGACAGGCTTGTTGGATCAGCCCAGAGGAAGAACTACATGGACAGGCTTGTTGGATCAGCCCCAGAGGAAGAACTACATGGACAGGCTTGTTGGATCAGCCCAGTCAACAAGAGGAAGAACTACATGGAAAGGCTTGTTGGATCAGCCCAGAGGAAGAACTACATGGAAAGGCTTGTTGGATCAGTTCCAGTCAACAAGAGGAAGAACTACATGGAAAGGCTTGTTGGATCAGCCCAGAGGAAGAACTACATGGAAAGGCTTTTTGGATCAGCCCAGAGGAAGAACTACATGGAAAGGCTTGTTGGATCAGCCCAGAGGAAGAACTACATGGAAAGGCTTGTTGGATCAGCCCAGAGGAAGAACTACATGGAAAGGCTTGTTGGATCAGCCCAGTCAACAAGAGGAAGAACTACATGGACAGGCTTGTTGGATCAGCCCAGAGGAAGAACTACATGGAAAGGCTTGTTGGATCAGCCCAGTCAACAAGAGGAAGAACTACATGGAAAGGCTTGTTGGATCAGCCCAGAGGAAGAACTACATGGACAGGCTTGTTGGATCAGCCCAGTCAACAAGAGGAAGAACTACATGGAAAGGCCTGTTGGATCAACTCAGTCAACAAGAGGAAGAACTACATGGAAAGGTTTGTTGATCAGCTCAGAGGAAGAATGATGGACGAGCTTGTTGGATCAGCCCAGAGGAAGAACTACATGGAAAGGCTTGTTGGATCAGCCCAGTCAACAAGAGGAAGAACTACATGGACAGGCTTGTTGGATCAGCTCAGAGGAAGAACTACATGGAAAGGCTTGTTGGATCAGCTCAGAGGAAGAAGAACTACATGGAAAGGCTTGTTGGATCAGCCCAGAGGAAGAACTACATGGAAAGGCTTGTTGGATCAGCCCAGTCAACAAGAGGAAGAACTACATGGACAGGCTTGTTGGATCAGCCCAGTCAACAAGAGGAAGAACTACATGGACAGGCTTGTTGGATCAGCCCAGTCAACAAGAGGAAGAACTACATGGAAAGGCTTGTTGGATCAGCCTGGTCAACAAGAGGAAGAACTACATGGAAAGGCTTGTTGGATCAGCCCAGTCAACAAGAGGAAGAACTACATGGAAAGGCTTGTTGGATCAGCCCAGAGGAAGAACTACATGGAAAGGCTTGTTGGATCAGGCCAGTCAACAAGAGGAAGAACTACATGGAAAGGCTTGTTGGATCAGCCCAGAGGAAGAACTACATGGAAAGGCCTGTTGGATCAGCCCAGTCAACAAGAGGAAGAACTACATGGAAAGGCTTGTTGGATCAGCCCAGAGGAAGAACTACATGGGAAGGCCTGTTGGATCAGCCCAGTCAACAAGAGGAAGAACTTAGCAGCTGTTTTTGATGAGTAAACAATGCCATGCTGGTGGGTGGTCACATTCAAATAAAACCCAGCCCTGAAAAGGAACTTAGTCTGAAAAGTATTAGCACGTCATCTCATAGGGCAGGAACAAATATCTGTCTAACTAACCCAATGGGAGCACATGAATCATAGTGGGCAGAGCCAAGCATGAGCTAGTGAGATCCTATTGGCATTCTAGCAGTTATTTGCATATTTCCATTAGGGAACGCCTACTCTGAGAAGCGCACGTGTGCCATAACTTAATTCCCCCTTGCACTCCTTCTAAACAACGTTGGCAAAAGGGTAAAGTCTACAAAACACACAGTCCGCTCTGTTACAGATTCTACTTCTGGAAACAGAAACTGTATGGAGATCAAATGTTTCATCGATGAGAACATTAGCAGAATGTCGGGCAAGATCCATCTCGCTCCATCTTCTTCCCACTGGGCTTCCTCTCATCACCATATTTGGTAGTGAGAGGAAACGCCGATTGATGGGTTTCCTCTCATCACCATATTTGGTAGTGAGAGGAAAACGCCGACAGGATGCTTCACATCTATACATCATGTGAAACATCTGGCTCATTAATGAATCAACCCAGTACTTCCCAACCCTCTCCTCGGGGACCACCAGACATTCCACATATTTGTTTTAGCCCTGACGCACAAAAAGCTTCTTTCTCTCTAATTTTGTGCACAAATTTGTTTACCTCCCTGTTAGTGAGCATTTCTCCTTCGCCAAGATAATCCATCCACCTAACAGGTGTGGCATATCAAGCTGACTAAACAACACAGGTGCACCTTGTGCTGGGGACAATAAAAGGTCAGTCTAAAATGTGCGGTTTTACCACACAACAGAATGCCACAGATGTCTCAGTTTGAGGGAGCGTGCAATAAGGGTTTTCTGTTAGCCGGTAATTGCCGGCTTTGGCCTATGAAATAAATTAAAAGCCGATAAATAAAATCGTAGCCGGCCAAATTCTCTGGGGCTCACCCATCATGCACCCTGATTTCACGCTTCAGCACCATTCTCTCACTCCTTGCTTGCTGCCTTATCATGTGCCTGCTGCTGAGGACAGGGAGAGAAGAGCCTTGGCCGAGGCTAATGTTGATTGAGAAGATGGAGGCCTTTTTCAGTGAAGTAAAATCTAAGTCAGTGAAAAGCCCATGTATGGACACACTTTAATATTGTAGTGGACAAAGATGAGAAAAGCGTTAGCATGGCCAAATGCAGGCTACTATGAAACTCACCATTCAGCTAGGATGTCATTTTTTAACTTTTATTTATTTATTTGAATTGTTATTGTCGGCAAATGTGTTTTGTTTCATTCTGTTGAGACATTCTTTGGCTAAATTTACTTCTTCGATATAGGGGGCGCTCTTTTAATTTTTGCATGAAAAAAACGTTCCCATTTTAAACAAGATATTTTGTCACGAAAAGATGCTTGACTATGCATAAAATTGACAGCTTTGAAAGAAAACATTCTGACGTTTCCAAAACTGCAAAGATATTGTCAGAGTGCCACAGAACTGATGTTACAGAAAACCCAGATAAAAATACAATCAGGAAGTGCCGCATTTTTTTAAACCGCCTCATGGCAATGACTCCTTATATGGCTGTGGAGGAGCTAGGAGTCAGCTTACTTTTCCCACGTTTTCCCCAAGGTGTCTGCAGCATTGTGACGTATTTGTATTAGTGAAATTCCAAAGATCTGAAATCAGCATTTGTCCTACCACTTTTAAAAGGGGGAGATCCAACTCTTTTAAATAATTATAGGCCAATCTCAGAGCTTTCACCCCTGGTGAAAATACTTGAAACCCTTGTAAGTGAACAGCTAAAATAATTTTTATTTACTAACTCTATTTTATCAATGTACCAATCGGGCTTCAGGAAGAAGCATAGCACAATTACAGCAGCAGAAGGTTTTAAATGATATCACTGAAGCCATTGACAAAAAACAGCACTGTGTCTCACTTTTTACTGATCTCTCTAAGGCTTTTGATACAGTTGATCATGCTATACTAAGGCAGAGATTGTCGAGTGTAGGTCTTTCAGAGCATGCAGTTGCATGGTTTGCTAACTATCTGTCTGATAGAACTCAGTGCACTCAATTTGATGGGCTTATGTCTGTTAAATTGTCTGTCTTGAAAGGTGTGCCCCAAGGCTCTGTACTTGGTCCTCTCTTATTCACGATTTATATAAATGATTTAGACAAAAATGTCCAAAATGCACAACTTCATTTTTATGCTGATGATACTGTTGTGCCTCATCTCTTACAAAAGCTTTCCAGAACTTGCAAACTGCTTTTTATACTGTTCAACATACCTTGTGTCAATTGAAGCGTATCCTCAATACTGACAAAACTACACTAAGGGTGTTTTCTAATGCCAGAAATAGACCTCTGAACCTTTCACCTATTACTACCTGTCAGGGCAAGGAGACTGAGGTAGTAACCTCATATAAATATCTTGGATACTACCTGTCAGGGCAAGGAGACTGAGGTTGTAATATCTTGGATACTACCTGTCAGGGCAAGGAGCCTGAGGTTGTAACCTCATATAAATATCTTGGATACTACCTGTCAGGGCAAGGAGCCTGAGGTTGTAACCTCATATAAATATCTTGGACACTACCTGTCAGGGCAAGGAGACTGAGGTTGTAATATCTTGGATACTACCTGTCAGGGCAAGGAGACGGAGGTTGTAATATCTTGGATACTACCTGTCAGGGCAAGGAGACTGAGGTTGTAATATCTTGGATACTACCTGTCAGGGCAAGGAGACTGAGGTTGTAACCTCATATAAATATCTTGGATACTACATTTACATTTACATTTAAGTAATTTAGCAGACGCTCTTATCCTACCTGTCAGGGCAAGGAGACTGAGGTTGTAACCTCATATAAATATATTGGATACTACCTGTCAGGGCAAGGAGATGGAGGTTGTAACCTCATGTAAATATCTTGGATACTACCTGTCAGGGCAAGGAGCCTGAGGTTGTAATATATTGGATACTACCTGTCAGGGCAAGGAGACGGAGGTTGTAACCTCATGTAAATATCTTGGATACTACCTGTCAGGGCAAGGAGACTGAGGTTGTAATATCTGGGATACTACCTGTCAGGGCAAGGAGACTGAGGTTGTAACCTCATATAAATATCTTGGATACTACCTGTCAGGGCAAGGAGACTGAGGTTGGATACTACCTGTCAGGGCAAGGAGACTGAGGTTGGATACTACCTGTCCGGGCAAGGAGACTGAGGTTGTAACCTCATATAAATATCTTGGATACTGCCTGTCAGGGCAAGGAGACTGAGGTTGGATACTACCTGTCCGGGCAAGGAGACTGAGGTTGTAACCTCATATAAATATCTTGGATACTGCCTGTCAGGGCAAGGAGACTGAGGTTGGATACTACCTGTCCGGGCAAGGAGACTGAGGTTGTAATATCTTGGATACTACCTGTCAGGGCAAGGAGCCTGAGGTTGTAACCTCATATAAATATCTTGGATACTGCCTGTCAGGGCAAGGAGACTGAGGTTGGATACTACCTGTCAGGGCAAGGAGGCTGAGGTTGTAATATCTTGGATACTACCTGTCAGGGCAAGGAGACTGAGGTTGTAACCTCATATAAATATCTTGGATACTACCTGTCAGGGCAAGGAGACTGAGGTTGTAACCTCATATAAATATCTTGGATACTACCTGTCAGGGCAAGGAGACTGAGGTTGTAATATCTTGGATACTACCTGTCAGGGCAAGGAGACTGAGGTTGTAATCTCATATAAATATCTTGGATACTACCTGTCAGGGCAAGGAGACTGAGGTTGTAATATCTTGGATACTACCTGTCAGGGCAAGGAGACGGAGGTTGTAATCTCATATAAATATCTTGGATACTACCTGTCAGGGCAAGGAGACTGAGGTTGTAATATCTTGGATACTACCTGTCAGGGCAAGGAGACTGAGGTTGTAATATCTTGGATACTACCTGTCAGGGCAAGGAGACTGAGGTTGTAACCTCATATAAATATCTTGGATACTACCTGTCAGGGCAAGGAGACGGAGGTTGTAATATCTTGGATACTACCTGTCAGGGCAAGGAGACGGAGGTTGTAACCTCATATAAATATCTTGGGTACTACCTGTCAGGGCAAGGAGACGGAGGTTGTAACCTCATATAAATATCTTGGGTACTACCTGTCAGGGCAAGGAGACTGAGGTTGGATACTACCTGTCAGGGCAAGGAGACTGAGGTTGGATACTACCTGTCAGGGCAAGGAGACTGAGGTTGTAACCTCATATAAATACCTTTTTGAATTTTAATTGACGACGGCCTCTTTTAAAATGCATATTCAACAACTTGAACAACTTGAAGCTGAAGTTGGGATTTTATTTTAGGAATAAGGCCTGTTTTTCTTTTGAAGCCAGGAGGAGGCTAGTATCAGCTACATTTATGCCTTTACTAGACTATGGGGATGTTTTATGTATGAATGCTTCCGCTCAGTGTTTTGAGATCAATTGACACCCTTTACCATGGCACTTTGAGATTTATTTTAAACTGCAAAACCCTTCCTGAGTTGGCTGGCCTTCTCTAGTCACTCGTAGGCTCAGTCACTGGTATACTTTTATTTACAAAGCCATTTTGGGTTTACTACCTTTTTATTTGGGCATTTTTATTGTTCAGAAATGTGGTGGGTCGTCTCTTCGTTCGCTGGACTTTATCCTGCTAACTGTTCCAAATGTCCGAACTGAATTTGGTAAAAGGGCTTTTATGTCCTCTGCGCCATCGTCTTGGAACACCTTACAAAATACTTTTAAACTGGAAGAACTTGATTGGTGTTGATTGGTGTTTTTAAATCACTGATGAAGGATTTTGAGGCTGATTCCCTGACCTGTCAATGTTTTTAATTTGCTGTTTTATACTCTTGTGAATTCAATGGTTTTTTACTAGATTACTTGTAGTTTTTCCGATGTTGTCTGTCTGTAATTCTTTTGTAATGACTTGTTGCTGCCTATCTTGGCCAGGGCGCTCTTGAAAAATAGATATTCATCTCAATACCCTTCCTGGTTAAATAAAAAACAACCTCAGTCTCCTTGCCCTGACAGGTAGTATCCAACCTCAGTCTCCTTGCCCTGACAGGTAGTATCCAACCTCAGTCTCCTTGCCCTGACAGGTAGTATCCAACCTCAGTCTCCTTGCCCTGACAGGTAGTATCCAACCTCAGTCTCCTTGCCCTGACAGGTAGTATCCAACCTCAGTCTCCTTGCCCTGACAGGTAGTATCCAACCTCAGTCTCCTTGCCCTGACAGGTAGTATCCAACCTCAGTCTCCTTGCCCTGACAGGTAGTATCCAACCTCAGTCTCCTTGCCCTGACAGGTAGTATCCAACCTCAGTCTCCTTGCCCTGACAGGTAGTATCCAACCTCAGTCTCCTTGCCCTGACAGGTAGTATCCAACCTCAGTCTCCTTGCCCTGACAGGTAGTATCCAACCTCAGTCTCCTTGCCCTGACAGGTAGTATCCAACCTCAGTCTCCTTGCCCTGACAGGTAGTATCCAACCTCCGTCTCCTTGCCCTGACAGGTAGTATCCAACCTCCGTCTCCTTGCCCTGACAGGTAGTATCCAACCTCAGTCTCCTTGCCCTGACAGGTGGTATCCAACCTCAGTCTCCTTGCCCTGACAGGTAGTATCCAACCTCAGTCTCCTTGCCCTGACAGGTAGTATCCAACCTCAGTCTCCTTGCCCTGACAGGTAGTATCCAACCTCAGTCTCCTTGCCCTGACAGGTAGTATCCAACCTCCAGTCTCCTTGCCCTGACAGGTAGTATCCAACCTCCGTCTCCTTGCCCTGACAGGTAGTATCCAACCTCCGTCTCCTTGCCCTGACAGGTAGTATCCAACCTCCAGTCTCCTTGCCCTGACAGGTAGTATCCAACCTCCGTCTCCTTGCCCTGACAGGTAGTATCCAACCTCAGTCTCCTTGCCCTGACAGGTAGTATCCAACCTCCGTCTCCTTGCCCTGACAGGTAGTATCCAACCTCAGTCTCCTTGCCCTGACAGGTAGTATCCAACCTCAGTCTCCTTGCCCTGACAGGTAGTATCCAACCTCAGTCTCCTTGCCCTGACAGGTAGTATCCAACCTCAGTCTCCTTGCCCTGACAGGTAGTATCCAACCTCAGTCTCCTTGCCCTGACAGGTAGTATCCAACCTCAGTCTCCTTGCCCTGACAGGTAGTATCCAACCTCAGCCTGTTGTAAAAGAAATATCACTGTCACTTGGTGGGTATGGTAGGTACTAGTCTTACTTGGTCAATGCTGCAATATAGCCTGTTCAAAACTTTAGTGAAGGTTAAATATATATATATATATATATATATATACAGTATAATATATATATACAGTATAATCTGTCATTCTACCCCTGAACCCACTGTTCCCTGGTAGGCCATCGTTGTAAAGAAGAATTTGTTCTTAACTGACTTGCCTCGTTAAATAAAGGTAAAATAAATTAAAAATAAAGAAACTGCTTTGTTCAGGTCAGAAGGACATTCTCAGGGATTTGATCCAGCAACCTTTCGGTTACTGACCCAACGTTCTAACCACTAGGCTACCTGCCGGCCCAGGTCGTCCGGTGCCAATTTGACTAACGACGCCCTGGGGTGTGTGTACCTTTCATCCCAGCAGTGTTGTAGGTCTGTGCAGTAAGGGGTCGGTCATGTGACCCCTGTTCCAGGATCTCATTGGGCGGCTCAGCACTGCCGTCTAACCTGAGGAACACAGAATGATTTAAGTTCATATACTGTATGCCATTTAACAGACACTTTTATCCAAACTACTTTCAATGAGTACATATGTGTGGCCTGAGCAGGAATGGAGCCCACGACCCTGGCATTGAGGAATGGAGCCCAGGACCCTGGCATTGAGGAATGGAGCCCACGACCCTGGCATTGAGGAATGGAGCCCAGGACCCTGGCATTGAGGAATGGAGCCCACGACCCTGGCATTGAGGAATGGAGCCCAGGACCCTGGCATTGAGGAATGGAGCCCAGGACCCTGGCATTGAGGAATGGAGCCCAGGACCCTGGCATTGAGGAATGGAGCCCAGGACCCTGGCATTGAGAATGGAGCCCAGGACCCTGGCATTGAGGAATGGAGCCCACGACCCTGGCATTGAGGGAATGGAGCCCACGACCCTGGCATTGAGGAATGGAGCCCAGGACCCTGGCATTGAGGAATGGAGCCCGACCCTGGCATTGAGGAATGGAGCCCACGACCCTGGCATTGAGGAATGGAGCCCAGGACCCTGGCATTGAGGAATGGAGCCCACGACCCTGGCATTGAGGAATGGAGCCAGGACCCTGGCATTGAGGAATGGAGCCCAGGACCCTGGCATTGAGGAATGGAGCCCAGGACCCTGGCATTGAGGAATGGAGCCCAGGACCCTGGCATTGAGGAATGGAGCCCACGACCCTGGCATTGAGGAATGGAGCCCAGGACCCTGGCATTGAGGAATGGAGCCCAGGACCCTGGCATTGAGGAATGGAGCCCAGGACCCTGGCATTGAGGAATGGAGCCCAGGACCCTGGCATTGAGGAATGGAGCCCAGGACCCTGGCATTGAGGAATGGAGCCCACGACCCTGGCATTGAGGAATGGAGCCCAGGACCCTGGCATTGAGGAATGGAGCCCACGACCCTGGCATTGAGGAATGGAGCCCACGACCCTGACATTGAGGAATGGATCCCACGACCCTGGCATTGAGGAATGGAGCCCACGACCCTGGCATTGAGGAATGGAGCCACGACCCTGGCATTGAGAATGGAGCCCACGACCCTGGCATTGAGGAATGGAGCCCAGGACCCTGGCATTGAGGAATGGAGCCCACGACCCTGGCATTGAGGAATGGAGCCCAGGACCCTGGCATTGAGGAGTGGAGCCCAGGACCCTGGCATTGAGGATGGAGCCCAGGACCCTGGCATTGAGGAGTGGAGCCACGACCTGGCATTGAGGATGGAGCCCACGACCCTGGCATTGAGGAATGGAGCCCAGGACCCTGGCATTGAGGAATGGAGCCCACGACCCTGGCATTGAGGAATGGAGCCCAGGACCCTGGCATTGAGGAATGGAGCCCAGGACCCTGGCATTGAGGAATGGAGCCCAGGACCCTGGCATTGAGGAATGGAGCCCAGGACCCTGGCATTGAGGAATGGAGCCCAGGACCCTGGCATTGAGGAATGGAGCCCACGACCCTGGCATTGAGGAATGGATCCCAGGACCCTGGCATTGAGGAATGGAGCCCACGACCCTGGCATTGAGGAATGGAGCCCAGGACCCTGGCATTGAGGATTGAATGGAGCCCACGACCCTGGCATTGAGGAATGGAGCCCCGACCCTGGCATTGAGGAATGGAGCCCACGACCCTGGCATTGAGGAATGGAGCCACGACCCTGGCATTGAGGAATGGAGCCCACGACCCTGGCATTGAGGAATGGAGCCCACGACCCTGGCATTGAGGAATGGAGCCCACGACCCTGGCATTGAGGAATGGAGCCACGACCCTGGCATTGAGGAATGGAGCCCAGGACCCTGGCATTGAGAGTGGAGCCCACGACCCTGGCATTGAGGAATGGAGCCCGACCCTGGCATTGAGAATGGAGCCCAGGACCCTGGCATTGAGGAGTGGAGCCCACGACCCTGGCATTGAGGAATGGAGCCCACGACCCTGGCATTGAGGAATGGAGCCCACGACCCTGGCATTGAGGAATGGAGCCCAGGACTCTGGCATTGAGGAATGGAGCCCACGACCCTGGCATTGAGGAATGGAGCCCAGGACCCTGGCATTGAGGAATGGAGCCCACGACCCTGGGATTGAGGAATGGAGCCCACGACCCTGGCATTGAGGAATGGAGCCCATGACCCTGGCATTGAGGAATGGAGCCCACGACCCTGGCATTGAGGAATGGAGCCCAGGACCCTGGCATTGAGGAATGGAGCCCACGACCCTGGCATTGAGGAATGGAGCCCACGACCCTGGCATTGAGGAATGGAGCCCAGGACCCTGGCATTGAGGAATGGAGCCCACGACCCTGGCATTGAGGAATGGAGCCCACGACCCTGGCATTGAGGAATGGAGCCCACGACCCTGGCATTGAGGAATGGAGCCTGTGTTGTTTCATCAGGGTGTTACCTGTGTTGTTTCAGTGCTACCTGTGTTGTTTCATCAGGGTGTTACCTGTGTTGTTTCAGTGTTACCTGTGTTGTTTCATCAGGGTGTTACCTGGGTTGTTTCATCAGGGTGCTACCTGTGTTGTTTCATCAGGGTGCTACCTGTGTTGTTTCATCAGGGTGTTACCTGTGTTGTTTCATCAGGGTGTTACCTGTGTTGTTTCATCAGGGTGCTACCTGTGTTGTTTCATCAGGGTGCTACCTGTGTTGTTTCATCAGAGTGCTACCTGTGTTGTTTCATCAGGGTGCTACCTGTGTTGTTTCATCAGGGTGTTACCTGTGTTGTTTCATCAGGGTGCTACCTGTGTTGTTTCATCAGGGTGCTACCTGTGTTGTTTCATCAGGGTGTTACCTGTGTTGTTTCATCAGGGTGTTACCTGTGTTGTTTCATCAGGGTGCTACCTGTGTTGTTTCATCAGGGTGCTACCTGTGTTGTTTTAGTGTTACCTGTGTTGTTTCATCAGGGTGTTACCTGTGTTGTTTCATCAGGGTGCTACCTGTGTTGTTTCATCAGGGTGTTACCTGTGTTGTTTCATCAGGGTACTACCTGTGTTGTTTCAGTGTTACCTGTGTTGTTTCATCAGGGTGCTACCTGTGTTGTTTCATCAGGGTGCTACCTGTGTTGTTTCAGTGCTACCTGTGTTGTTTCATCAGGGTGCTACCTGTGTTGTTTCATCAGGGTGCTACCTGTGTTGTTTCAGTGTTACCTGTGTTGTTTCATCAGGGTGTTACCTGTGTTGTTTCAGTGCTACCTGTGTTGTTTCATCAGGGTGTTACCTGTGTTGTTTCATCAGGGTGTTACCTGTGTTGTTTCATCAGGGTACTACCTGTGTTGTTTCATCAGGGTGTTACCTGTGTTGTTTCATCAGGGTGCTACCTGTGTTGTTTCAGTGCTACCTGTGTTGTTTCATCAGGGTACTACCTGTGTTGTTTCATCAGGGTGTTACCTGTGTTGTTTCATCAGGGTGCTACCTGTGTTGTTTCAGTGCTACCTGTGTTGTTTCATCAGGGTGTTACCTGTGTTGTTTCATCAGGGTGTTACCTGTGTTGTTTCATCAGGGTGTTACCTGTGTTGTTTCATCAGGGTGTTACCTGTGTTGTTTCATCAGGGTGTTACCTGTGTTGTTTCATCAGGGTGCTACCCGTGTTGTTTCAATGTTACCTGTGTTGTTTCATCAGGGTGTTACCTGTGTTGTTTCATCAGGGTGTTACCTGTGTTGTTTCATCAGGGTGTTACCTGTGTTGTTTCATCAGGGTGCTACCTGTGTTGTTTCATCAGGGTGCTACCTGTGTTGTTTCATCAGGGTGTTACCTGTGTTGTTTCATCAGGGTGCTACCTGTGTTGTTTCATCAGGGTGTTACCTGTGTTGTGTCATCAGGGTGTTACCTGTGTTGTTTCATCAGGGTGTTACCTGTGTTGTTTCAGTGTTACCTGTGTTGTTTCAGTGTTACCTGTGTTGTTTCATCAGGGTGCTACCTGTGTTGTTTCATCAGGGTGCTACCTGTGTTGTTTCAATGTTACCTGTGTTGTTTCATCAGGGTGTTACCTGTGTTGTTTCATCAGGGTGCTACCTGTGTTGTTTCAATGTTACCTGTGTTGTTTCATCAGGGTGTTACCTGTGTTGTTTCATCAGGGTGCTACCTGTGTTGTTTCATCAGGGTGTTACCTGTGTTGTGTCATCAGGGTGTTACCTGTGTTGTGTCATCAGGGTGTTACCTGTGTTGTGTCATCAGGGTGTTACCTGTGTTGTTTCATCAGGGTGCTACCTGTGTTGTTTCAATGTTACCTGTGTTGTTTCATCAGGGTGTTACCTGTGTTGTTTCATCAGGGTGCTACCTGTGTTGTTTCATCAGGGTGCTACCTGTGTTGTTTTAGTGTTACCTGTGTTGTTTCATCAGGGTGTTACCTGTGTTGTTTCATCAGGGTGTTACCTGTGTTGTTTCATCAGGGTGTTACCTGTGTTGTTTCATCAGGGTGCTACCTGTGTTGTTTCATCAGGGTGTTACCTGTGTTGTTTCATCAGGGTGCTACCTGTGTTGTTTCATCAGGGTGCTACCTGTGTTGTTTCATCAGGGTGTTACCTGTGTTGTTTCATCAGGGTGCTACCTGTGTTGTTTCATCAGGGTGTTACCTGTGTTGGTGTTACCTGTGTTGTTTCATCAGGGTGTTACCTGTGTTGTTTCAGTGCTACCTGTGTTGTTTCATCAGGGTGTTACCTGTGTTGTTTCAGTGCTACCTGTGTTGTTTCATCAGGGTGTTACCTGTGTTGTTTCATCAGGGTGCTACCTGTGTTGTTTCATCAGGGTGTTACCTGTGTTGTTTCATCAGGGTGCTACCTGTGTTGTTTCATCAGGGTGTTACCTGTGTTGTTTCATCAGGGTGTTACCTGTGTTGTTTCATCAGGGTGCTACCTGTGTTGTTTCATCAGGGTGTTACCTGTGTTGTTTCATCAGGGTGTTACCTGTGTTGTTTCATCAGGGTGTTACCTGTGTTGTTTCATCAGGGTGCTACCTGTGTTGTTTCATCAGGGTGTTACCTGTGTTGTTTCATCAGGGTGTTACCTGTGTTGTTTCATCAGGGTGTTACCTGTGTTGTTTCAGTGTTACCTGTGTTGTTTCAGTGTTACCTGTGTTGTTTCATCAGGGTGTTACCTGTGTTGTTTCAGTGTTACCTGTGTTGTTTCATCAGGGTACACTCTCCCCCCTCCTGTGGGTCCAGGTTATAGAGGTACAGATATCCATCAGCTGCTGCTACCAGGAGACGAGGAATCTTTTGGATCCTACACACACACACACACACACACACACACACACTTGAATCAGACTCATCTGACTGTGTGTGCGCTTCCCAGCGTGTTAGAGCTTGGCGATAAAAAGTTAGCACGATAAATTGACCCATTTGGCTGAATAACGACTAACACATTATTAATACAAATTATTACAAGGCCACGCAGTGAGGAGAGGAAGTGAGGAGAGGAAGTGAGGAGAGGAAGTGAGGCCACGCAGTGAGGAGAGGAAATGAGGAGAGGAAGTGAGGAGAGGAAGTGAGGGCAGGCAGTGAGGAGAGGAAGTGAGGAGAGGAAGTGAGGAGAGGAAGTGAGGAGAGGAAGTGAGGAGAGGAAGTGAGGAGAAGAAGTGAGGGCAGGCAGTGAGGAGAGGAAGTGAGGAGAGGAAGTGAGGGCAGGCAGTGAGGAGAGGAAGTGAGGAGAGGAAGTGAGGAGAGGAAGTGAGGAGAGGAAGTGAGGAGAGGAAGTGAGGAGAGGCAGTGAGGAGAGGAAGTGAGGAGAGGAAGTGAGGAGAGGAAGTGAGGAGAGGAAGTGAGGGCAGGCAGTGAGGAGAGGAAGTGAGGAGAGGAAGTGAGGAGAGGAAGTGAGGAGAGGAAGTGAGGGCAGGCAGTGAGGAGAGGAAGTGAGGAGAGGAAGTGAGGAGAGGAAGTGAGGAGAGGAAGTGAGGAGAGGAAGTGAGGAGAGGAAGTGAGGGCAGGCAGTGAGGAGAGGAAGTGAGGAGAGGAAGTGAGGAGAGGAAGTGAGGAGAGGAAGTGAGGAGAGGAAGTGAGGGCAGGCAGTGAGGAGAGGAAGTGAGGAGAGGAAGTGAGGAGAGGAAGTGAGGGCAGGCAGTGAGGAGAGGAAGTGAGGAGAGGAAGTGAGGAGAGGAAGTGAGGAGAGGAAGTGAGGGCAGGCAGTGAGGAGAGGAAGTGAGGAGAGGAAGTGAGGAGAGGAAGTGAGGAGAGGAAGTGAGGAGAGGAAGTGAGGAGAGGAAGTGAGGCCACGCAGTGAGGAGAGGAAGTGAGGAGAGGAAGTGAGGAGAGGAAGTGAGGCCACGCAGTGAGGAGAGGAAGTGAGGAGAGGAAGTGAGGAGAGGAAGTGAGGAGAGGAAGTGAGGGCAGGCAGTGAGGAGAGGAAGTGAGGAGAGGAAGTGAGGAGAGGAAGTGAGGGCAGGTAGTGAGGAGAGGAAGTGAGGAGAGGAAGTGAGGCCAGGCAGTGAGGAGAGGAAGTGAGGAGAGGAAGTGAGGAGAGGAAGTGAGGAGAGGAAGTGAGGAGAGGAAGTGAGGGCAGGCAGTGAGGAGAGGAAGTGAGGAGAGGAAGTGAGGGCAGGCAGTGAGGGCAGGCAGTGAGGAGAGGAAGTGAGGAGAGGAAGTGAGGGCAGGCAGTGAGGAGAGGAAGTGAGGAGAGGAAGTGAGGGCAGGCAGTGAGGAGAGGAAGTGAGGAGAGGAAGTGAGGGCAGGCAGTGAGGAGAGGAAGTGAGGAGAGGAAGTGAGGGCAGGCAGTGAGGAGAGGAAGTGAGGAGAGGAAGTGAGGAGAGGAAGTGAGGAGAGGAAGTGAGGGCAGGCAGTGAGGAGAGGAAGTGAGGAGAGGAAGTGAGGAGAGGCAGTGAGGAGAGGAAGTGAGGAGAGGAAGTGAGGGCAGGCAGTGAGGGCAGGCAGTGAGGAGAGGAAGTGAGGGCAGGCAGTGAGGAGAGGAAGTGAGGGCAGGCAGTGAAGAGAGGAAGTGAGGGCAGGCAGTGAGGGCAGGCAGTGAGGAGAGGAAGTGAGGGCAGGCAGTGAGGAGAGGAAGTGAGGAGAGGAAGTGAGGAGAGGCAGTGAGGAGAGGAAGTGAGGAGAGGCAGTGAGGGCAGGCAGTGAGGAGAGGAAGTGAGGGCAGGCAGTGAGGAGAGGAAGTGAGGGCAGGCAGTGAGGAGAGGAAGTGAGGGCAGGCAGTGAAGAGAGGAAGTGAGGGCAGGCAGTGAGGAGAGGAAGTGAGGGCAGGCAGTGAGGGCAGGCACTGATGAGAGGAAGTGAGGAGAGGAAGTGAGGGCAGGCAGTGAGGAGAGGAAGTGAGGAGAGGAAGTAAGGAGAGGAAGTGAGGGCAGGCAGTGAGGGCAGGCAGTGAGGAGAGGAAGTAAGGAGAGGAAGTGAGGAGAGGAAGTAAGGAGAGGAAGTGAGGAGAGGAAGTGAGACAGGGATGATACTTTCATTGCAGGAAGCAGAATAATGCACATTACTATTGACGACCAAACAATATGAGAGAATGTTGTGTTGGCTAATCCCCCAAATGACCAACGTCAGATAAACTGGGGGAGAGCAGGGCGATGTTGGGAATATGGTCCCAGCTCTAGTGTGTGGTAGAGAACGTTCTAGAGTCTGGTAGAGAACGTTCTAGTGGGTGGGGGGGATATG
>NW_027039502.1:20000-70104 GCF_034236695.1 Oncorhynchus nerka
GGCCTACACACACCATGTTAATATACAGGACAACACCTCCTCTGTTGACCTACACACACCATGTTAATATACAGGACAACACCTCCTCTGTTGACCTACACACACCATGTTAATATACAGGACAACACCTCCTCTGTTGGCCTACACACACACACCATGTTAATATACAGGACAACACCTCCTCTGTTGGCCTACACACACCATGTTAATATACAGGACAACACCTCTGTTGGCCTACACACACACACACCATGTTAATATACAGGACAACACCTCCTCTGTTGACCTACACACACCATGTTAATATACAGGACAACACCTCCTCTGTTGACCTACACACACCATGTTAATATACAGGACAACACCTCCTCTGTTGGCCTACACACACCATGTTAATATACAGGACAACACCTCCTCTGTTGGCCTACACACACCATGTTAATATACAGGACAACACCTCCTCTGTTGGCCTACACACACCATGTTAATATACAGGACAACACCTCCTCTGTTGGCCTACACACACCATGTTAATATACAGGACAACACCTCCTCTGTTGGCCTACACACACACACCATGTTAATATACAGGACAACACCTCCTCTGTTGACCTACACACACACACCATGTTAATATACAGGACAACACCTCCTCTGTTGACCTACACACACCATGTTAATATACAGGACAACACCTCCTCTGTTGGCCTACACACACCATGTTAATATACAGGACAACACCTCCTCTGTTGACCTACACACACCATGTTAATATACAGGACAACACCTCCTCTGTTGGCCTACACACACCATGTTAATATACAGGACAACACCTCCTCTGTTGACCTACACACACACACCATGTTAATATACAGGACAACACCTCCTCTGTTGACCTACACACACCATGTTAATATACAGGACAACACCTCCTCTGTTGACCTACACACACCATGTTAATATACAGGACAACACCTCCTCTGTTGACCTACACACACCATGTTAATATACAGGACAACACCTCCTCTGTTGACCTACACACACCATGTTAATATACAGGACAACACCTCCTCTGTTGGCCTACACACACACCATGTTAATATACAGGACAACACCTCCTCTGTTGACCTACACACACCATGTTAATATACAGGACAACACCTCCTCTGTTGGCCTACACACACCATGTTAATATACAGGACAACACCTCCTCTGTTGACCTACACACACCATGTTAATATACAGGACAACACCTCCTCTGTTGACCTACACACACCATGTTAATATACAGGACAACACCTCCTCTGTTGACCTACACACACACACCATGTTAATATACAGGACAACACCTCCTCTGTTGACCTACACACACCATGTTAATATACAGGACAACACCTCCTCTGTTGACCTACACACACCATGTTAATATACAGGACAACACCTCCTCTGTTGGCCTACACACACCATGTTAATATACAGGACAACACCTCCTCTGTTGACCTACACACACCATGTTAATATACAGGACAACACCTCCTCTGTTGGCCTACACACACACACCATGTTAATATACAGGACAACACCTCCTCTGTTGGCCTACACACACCATGTTAATATACAGGACAACACCTCCTCTGTTGGCCTACACACACCATGTTAATATACAGGACAACACCTCCTCTGTTGACCTACACACCATGTTAATATACAGGACAACACCTCCTCTGTTGGCCTACACACACACACCATGTTAATATACAGGACAACACCTCCTCTGTTGGCCTACACACACACACCATGTTAATATACAGGACAACACCTCCTCTGTTGACCTACACACACACACCATGTTAATATACAGGACAACACCTCCTCTGTTGACCTACACACACCATGTTAATATACAGGACAACACCTCCTCTGTTGACCTACACACACCATGTTAATATACAGGACAACACCTCCTCTGTTGACCTACACACACACACCATGTTAATATACAGGACAACACCTCCTCTGTTGACCTACACACACCATGTTAATATACAGGACAACACCTCCTCTGTTGACCTACACACACCATGTTAATATACAGGACAACACCTCCTCTGTTGGCCTACACACACACCATGTTAATATACAGGACAACACCTCCTCTGTTGACCTACACACACACCATGTTAATATACAGGACAACACCTCCTCTGTTGACCTACACACACCATGTTAATATACAGGACAACACCTCCTCTGTTGACCTACACACACACACCATGTTAATATACAGGACAACACCTCCTCTGTTGACCTACACACACCATGTTAATATACAGGACAACACCTCCTCTGTTGACCTACACACACACACCATGTTAATATACAGGACAACACCTCCTCTGTTGACCTACACACACCATGTTAATATACAGGACAACACCTCCTCTGTTGACCTACACACACACACCATGTTAATATACAGGACAACACCTCCTCTGTTGACCTACACACACCATGTTAATATACAGGACAACACCTCCTCTGTTGACCTACACACACCATGTTAATATACAGGACAACACCTCCTCTGTTGACCTACACACACCATGTTAATATACAGGACAACACCTCCTCTGTTGGCCTACACACACCATGTTAATATACAGGACAACACCTCCTCTGTTGACCTACACACACCATGTTAATATACAGGACAACACCTCCTCTGTTGACCTACACACACCATGTTAATATACAGGACAACACCTCCTCTGTTGGCCTACACACACACCATGTTAATATACAGGACAACACCTCCTCTGTTGACCTACACACACCATGTTAATATACAGGACAACACCTCCTCTGTTGACCTACACACACCATGTTAATATACAGGACAACACCTCCTCTGTTGACCTACACACACCATGTTAATATACAGGACAACACCTCCTCTGTTGACCTACACACACCATGTTAATATACAGGACAACACCTCCTCTGTTGACCTACACACACCATGTTAATATACAGGACAACACCTCCTCTGTTGACCTACACACACACACCATGTTAATATACAGGACAACACCTCCTCTGTTGACCTACACACACCATGTTAATATACAGGACAACACCTCCTCTGTTGACCTACACACCATGTTAATATACAGGACAACACCTCCTCTGTTGGCCTACACACACCATGTTAATATACAGGACAACACCTCTGTTGGCCTACACACACACACACCATGTTAATATACAGGACAACACCTCCTCTGTTGACCTACACACACCATGTTAATATACAGGACAACACCTCCTCTGTTGACCTACACACACCATGTTAATATACAGGACAACACCTCCTCTGTTGACCTACACACACACACCATGTTAATATACAGGACAACACCTCCTCTGTTGACCTACACACACCATGTTAATATACAGGACAACACCTCCTCTGTTGACCTACACACACCATGTTAATATACAGGACAACACCTCCTCTGTTGGCCTACACACACCATGTTAATATACAGGACAACACCTCCTCTGTTGACCTACACACACCATGTTAATATACAGGACAACACCTCCTCTGTTGACCTACACACACCATGTTAATATACAGGACAACACCTCCTCTGTTGACCTACACACACCATGTTAATATACAGGACAACACCTCCTCTGTTGGCCTACACACACCATGTTAATATACAGGACAACACCTCCTCTGTTGGCCTACACACACCATGTTAATATACAGGACAACACCTCCTCTGTTGGCCTACACACACACACCATGTTAATATACAGGACAACACCTCCTCTGTTGGCCTACACACACCATGTTAATATACAGGACAACACCTCCTCTGTTGACCTACACACACCATGTTAATATACAGGACAACACCTCCTCTGTTGACCTACACACACCATGTTAATATACAGGACAACACCTCCTCTGTTGACCTACACACACCATGTTAATATACAGGACAACACCTCCTCTGTTGGCCTACACACACACACCATGTTAATATACAGGACAACACCTCCTCTGTTGACCTACACACACCATGTTAATATACAGGACAACACCTCCTCTGTTGGCCTACACACACCATGTTAATATACAGGACAACACCTCCTCTGTTGACCTACACACACCATGTTAATATACAGGACAACACCTCCTCTGTTGACCTACACACACACACCATGTTAATATACAGGACAACACCTCCTCTGTTGACCTACACACACCATGTTAATATACAGGACAACACCTCCTCTGTTGACCTACACACACCATGTTAATATACAGGACAACACCTCCTCTGTTGACCTACACACACCATGTTAATATACAGGACAACACCTCCTCTGTTGACCTACACACACCATGTTAATATACAGGACAACACCTCCTCTGTTGGCCTACACACACACACACCATGTTAATATACAGGACAACACCTCCTCTGTTGGCCTACACACACCATGTTAATATACAGGACAACACCTCCTCTGTTGGCCTACACACACCATGTTAATATACAGGACAACACCTCCTCTGTTGGCCTACACACACACACCATGTTAATATACAGGACAACACCTCCTCTGTTGGCCTACACACACCATGTTAATATACAGGACAACACCTCCTCTGTTGACCTACACACACACACCATGTTAATATACAGGACAACACCTCCTCTGTTGACCTACACACACACACACCATGTTAATATACAGGACAACACCTCCTCTGTTGGCCTACACACACACACCATGTTAATATACAGGACAACACCTCCTCTGTTGGCCTACACACACACACCATGTTAATATACAGGACAACACCTCCTCTGTTGACCTACACACACCATGTTAATATACAGGACAACACCTCCTCTGTTGACCTACACACACCATGTTAATATACAGGACAACACCTCCTCTGTTGGCCTACACACACACACCATGTTAATATACAGGACAACACCTCCTCTGTTGGCCTACACACACCATGTTAATATACAGGACAACACCTCCTCTGTTGACCTACACACACCATGTTAATATACAGGACAACACCTCCTCTGTTGACCTACACACACCATGTTAATATACAGGACAACACCTCCTCTGTTGACCTACACACACCATGTTAATATACAGGACAACACCTCCTCTGTTGACCTACACACACCATGTTAATATACAGGACAACACCTCCTCTGTTGGCCTACACACACCATGTTAATATACAGGACAACACCTCCTCTGTTGACCTACACACACACACCATGTTAATATACAGGACAACACCTCCTCTGTTGACCTACACACACCATGTTAATATACAGGACAACACCTCCTCTGTTGGCCTACACACACCATGTTAATATACAGGACAACACCTCCTCTGTTGACCTACACACACACACCATGTTAATATACAGGACAACACCTCCTCTGTTGGCCTACACCATGTTAATATACAGGACAACACCTCCTCCATGTTAATATACAGGACAACACCTCCTCTGTTGGCCTACACACACCATGTTAATATACAGGACAACACCTCCTCTGTTGGCCTACACACACCATGTTAATATACAGGACAACACCTCCTCTGTTGGCCTACACACACCATGTTAATATACAGGACAACACCTCCTCTGTTGACCTACACACACCATGTTAATATACAGGACAACACCTCCTCTGTTGACCTACACACACCATGTTAATATACAGGACAACACCTCCTCTGTTGACCTACACACACCATGTTAATATACAGGACAACACCTCCTCTGTTGACCTACACACACCATGTTAATATACAGGACAACACCTCCTCTGTTGACCTACACACACCATGTTAATATACAGGACAACACCTCCTCTGTTGGCCTACACACACACACCATGTTAATATACAGGACAACACCTCCTCTGTTGACCTACACACACCATGTTAATATACAGGACAACACCTCCTCTGTTGACCTACACACACCATGTTAATATACAGGACAACACCTCCTCTGTTGGCCTACACACACCATGTTAATATACAGGACAACACCTCCTCTGTTGGCCTACACACACCATGTTAATATACAGGACAACACCTCCTCTGTTGACCTACACACACCATGTTAATATACAGGACAACACCTCCTCTGTTGACCTACACACACCACACCATGTTAATATACAGGACAACACCTCCTCTGTTGACCTACACACACCATGTTAATATACAGGACAACACCTCCTCTGTTGACCTACACACACCATGTTAATATACAGGACAACACCTCCTCTGTTGGCCTACACACACCATGTTAATATACAGGACAACACCTCCTCTGTTGACCTACACACACCATGTTAATATACAGGACAACACCTCCTCTGTTGGCCTACACACACACCATGTTAATATACAGGACAACACCTCCTCTGTTGGCCTACACACACCATGTTAATATACAGGACAACACCTCCTCTGTTGGCCTACACACACCATGTTAATATACAGGACAACACCTCCTCTGTTGGCCTACACACACCATGTTAATATACAGGACAACACCTCCTCTGTTGACCTACACACACCATGTTAATATACAGGACAACACCTCCTCTGTTGACCTACACACACCATGTTAATATACAGGACAACACCTCCTCTGTTGACCTACACACACCATGTTAATATACAGGACAACACCTCCTCTGTTGGCCTACACACACACACACCATGTTAATATACAGGACAACACCTCCTCTGTTGGCCTACACACACCATGTTAATATACAGGACAACACCTCCTCTGTTGACCTACACACACACACCATGTTAATATACAGGACAACACCTCCTCTGTTGACCTACACACACACACACCATGTTAATATACAGGACAACACCTCCTCTGTTGGCCTACACACACCATGTTAATATACAGGACAACACCTCCTCTGTTGGCCTACACACACCATGTTAATATACAGGACAACACCTCCTCTGTTGGCCTACACACACCATGTTAATATACAGGACAACACCTCTGTTGGCCTACACACACACACACCATGTTAATATACAGGACAACACCTCCTCTGTTGACCTACACACACACACCATGTTAATATACAGGACAACACCTCCTCTGTTGGCCTACACACACACACCATGTTAATATACAGGACAACACCTCCTCTGTTGACCTACACACACCATGTTAATATACAGGACAACACCTCCTCTGTTGGCCTACACACACCATGTTAATATACAGGACAACACCTCCTCTGTTGGCCTACACACACACACCATGTTAATATACAGGACAACACCTCCTCTGTTGGCCTACACACACCATGTTAATATACAGGACAACACCTCCTCTGTTGACCTACACACACCATGTTAATATACAGGACAACACCTCCTCTGTTGACCTACACACACCATGTTAATATACAGGACAACACCTCCTCTGTTGACCTACACACACCATGTTAATATACAGGACAACACCTCCTCTGTTGACCTACACACACCATGTTAATATACAGGATAACACCTCCTCTGTTGGCCTACACACACCATGTTAATATACAGGACAACACCTCCTCTGTTGACCTACACACACACACCATGTTAATATACAGGACAACACCTCCTCTGTTGACCTACACACACCATGTTAATATACAGGACAACACCTCCTCTGTTGGCCTACACACACCATGTTAATATACAGGACAACACCTCCTCTGTTGACCTACACACACACACCATGTTAATATACAGGACAACACCTCTGTTGGCCTACACACACACACACCATGTTAATATACAGGACAACACCTCCTCTGTTGGCCTACACACACCATGTTAATATACAGGACAACACCTCCTCTGTTGGCCTACACACACCATGTTAATATACAGGACAACACCTCCTCTGTTGGCCTACACACACCATGTTAATATACAGGACAACACCTCCTCTGTTGGCCTACACACACCATGTTAATATACAGGACAACACCTCCTCTGTTGGCCTACACACACCATGTTAATATACAGGACAACATCTCCTCTGTTGACCTACACACACCATGTTAATATACAGGACAACACCTCCTCTGTTGACCTACACACACCATGTTAATATACAGGACAACACCTCCTCTGTTGACCTACACACACCATGTTAATATACAGGACAACACCTCCTCTGTTGGCCTACACACACCATGTTAATATACAGGACAACACCTCCTCTGTTGACCTACACACACCATGTTAATATACAGGACAACACCTCCTCTGTTGACCTACACACACACACCATGTTAATATACAGGACAACACCTCCTCTGTTGGCCTACACACACACACCATGTTAATATACAGGACAACACCTCCTCTGTTGACCTACACACACCATGTTAATATACAGGACAACACCTCCTCTGTTGACCTACACACACCATGTTAATATACAGGACAACACCTCCTCTGTTGACCTACACACACCATGTTAATATACAGGACAACACCTCCTCTGTTGACCTACACACACACACCATGTTAATATACAGGACAACACCTCCTCTGTTGACCTACACACACACACCATGTTAATATACAGGACAACACCTCCTCTGTTGACCTACACACACACACCATGTTAATATACAGGACAACACCTCCTCTGTTGGCCTACACACACCATGTTAATATACAGGACAACACCTCCTCTGTTGGCCTACACACACCATGTTAATATACAGGACAACACCTCCTCTGTTGGCCTACACACACACCATGTTAATATACAGGACAACACCTCCTCTGTTGACCTACACACACCATGTTAATATACAGGACAACACCTCCTCTGTTGACCTACACACACCATGTTAATATACAGGACAACACCTCCTCTGTTGACCTACACACACCATGTTAATATACAGGACAACACCTCCTCTGTTGACCTACACACACCATGTTAATATACAGGACAACACCTCCTCTGTTGACCTACACACACACACCATGTTAATATACAGGACAACACCTCCTCTGTTGACCTACACACACCATGTTAATATACAGGACAACACCTCCTCTGTTGACCTACACACACACACCATGTTAATATACAGGACAACACCTCCTCTGTTGACCTACACACACACACCATGTTAATATACAGGACAACACCTCCTCTGTTGACCTACACACACACACCATGTTAATATACAGGACAACACCTCCTCTGTTGGCCTACACACACCATGTTAATATACAGGACAACACCTCCTCTGTTGGCCTACACACACCATGTTAATATACAGGACAACACCTCCTCTGTTGGCCTACACACACCATGTTAATATACAGGACAACACCTCCTCTGTTGACCTACACACACCATGTTAATATACAGGACAACACCTCCTCTGTTGACCTACACACACCATGTTAATATACAGGACAACACCTCCTCTGTTGACCTACACACACCATGTTAATATACAGGACAACACCTCCTCTGTTGGCCTACACACACCATGTTAATATACAGGACAACACCTCCTCTGTTGACCTACACACACACACCATGTTAATATACAGGACAACACCTCCTCTGTTGACCTACACACACCATGTTAATATACAGGACAACACCTCCTCTGTTGACCTACACACACCATGTTAATATACAGGACAACACCTCCTCTGTTGACCTACACACACCATGTTAATATACAGGACAACACCTCCTCTGTTGACCTACACACACCATGTTAATATACAGGACAACACCTCCTCTGTTGACCTACACACACCATGTTAATATACAGGACAACACCTCCTCTGTTGACCTACACACACCATGTTAATATACAGGACAACACCTCCTCTGTTGACCTACACACACCATGTTAATATACAGGACAACACCTCCTCTGTTGACCTACACACACCATGTTAATATACAGGACAACACCTCCTCTGTTGACCTACACACACCATGTTAATATACAGGACAACACCTCCTCTGTTGACCTACACACACCATGTTAATATACAGGACAACACCTCCTCTGTTGACCTACACACACACACCATGTTAATATACAGGACAACACCTCCTCTGTTGGCCTACACACACCATGTTAATATACAGGACAACACCTCCTCTGTTGGCCTACACACCATGTTAATATACAGGACAACACCTCCTCTGTTGGCCTACACACACACACCATGTTAATATACAGGACAACACCTCCTCTGTTGACCTACACACACACACCATGTTAATATACAGGACAACACCTCCTCTGTTGACCTACACACACCATGTTAATATACAGGACAACACCTCCTCTGTTGACCTACACACACCATGTTAATATACAGGACAACACCTCCTCTGTTGACCTACACACACCATGTTAATATACAGGACAACACCTCCTCTGTTGACCTACACACACCATGTTAATATACAGGACAACACCTCCTCTGTTGGCCTACACACACCATGTTAATATACAGGACAACACCTCCTCTGTTGGCCTACACACACCATGTTAATATACAGGACAACACCTCCTCTGTTGACCTACACACACACACCATGTTAATATACAGGACAACACCTCCTCTGTTGACCTACACACACACACACCATGTTAATATACAGGACAACACCTCCTCTGTTGACCTACACACACCATGTTAATATACAGGACAACACCTCCTCTGTTGACCTACACACACCATGTTAATATACAGGACAACACCTCCTCTGTTGACCTACACACACCATGTTAATATACAGGACAACACCTCCTCTGTTGGCCTACACACACCATGTTAATATACAGGACAACACCTCCTCTGTTGGCCTACACACACCATGTTAATATACAGGACAACACCTCCTCTGTTGACCTACACACCATGTTAATATACAGGACAACACCTCCTCTGTTGACCTACACACACACACCATGTTAATATACAGGACAACACCTCCTCTGTTGACCTACACACACACACCATGTTAATATACAGGACAACACCTCCTCTGTTGACCTACACACACCATGTTAATATACAGGACAACACCTCCTCTGTTGGCCTACACACACCATGTTAATATACAGGACAACATCTAGAATCAGACTAATGCAGCCAGGTGAGGGGGGGGGGGGGTACTTACTTCTCTTTCTGCGTCTCTAGTTTGAAGATGTGGACCGTCTCCGTGTTACTGGATGCTGATAGGTAGAGGCCTTCCATACTGAAGGCCAGGGAACAGATAGATACACACCTAACACACGCACACACACACACACACACACACACACACTTCAGTGTGTCACACTGAACTCAGCTCATTTAATATTGTCCAAAGGAGGGAGATGAAGAAGGAGGAGGGAGATGAAGAAGGAGGAGGGAGATGAAGAAGGAGGGAGATGATGAAGGAGGAGGGAGATGAAGAAGGATGGAGATGAAGAAGGATGGAGATGAAGAAGGATGGAGATGAAGAAGGAGGGAGATGATGAAGGAGGAGGGAGATGATGAAGGAGGAGGGAGATGAAGAAGGAGGGAGATGAAGAAGGAGGGAGATGATGAAGGAGGAGGGAGATGATGAAGGAGGAGGGAGATGAAGAAGGAGGGAGATGAAGAAGGAGGGAGATGAAGGAGGAGGGAGATGAAGAAGGAGGGAGATGAAGAAGAAGAAGGGAGATGATGAAGGAGGAGGGAGATGAAGAAGGAGGGAGACGAAGGAGGAGGAGGGAGATGAAGAAGGAGGGAGATGAAGAAGGAGGAGGGAGATGAAGAAGGAGGGAGATGAAGAAGAAGAAGGGAGATGATGAAGGAGGAGGGAGACGAAGGAGGAGGAGGGAGATGAAGAAGGAGGGAGATGAAGAAGGAGGAGGGAGATGAAGAAGGAGGAGGGAGATGAAGAAGGAGGGAGATGAAGAAGGAGGAGGGAGATGAAGAAGGAGGGAGATGATGAAGAAGGAGGGAGATGAAGAAGGATGGAGATGAAGAAGGAGGGAGATGAAGAAGGAGGGAGATGAAGAAGGAGGGAGATGAAGAAGGAGGGAGATGAAGAAGGATGGAGATGAAGAAGGATGGAGATGAAGAAGGAGGGAGATGAAGAAGGATGGAGATGAAGAAGGATGGAGATGAAGAAGGATGGAGATGAAGAAGGAGGGAGTTGAAGAAGGAGGGAGATGATGAAGGAGGAGGGAGATGATGAAGAAGGAGGGAGATGAAGAAGGAGGGAGATGAAGAAGGAGGGAGATGATGAAGGAGGAGGGAGATGATGAAGGAGGAGGGAGATGAAGAAGGAGGGAGATGAAGAAGGAGGGAGATGAAGAAGGAGGAGGGAGATGAAGAAGGAGGGAGATGAAGAAGGAGGAGGGAGATGAAGAAGGAGGGAGATGAAGAAGAAGAAGGGAGATGATGAAGGAGGAGGGAGATGAAGAAGGAGGGAGACGAAGGAGGAGGGAGATGAAGAAGGAGGGAGATGAAGAAGGAGGAGGGAGATGAAGAAGGAGGAGGGAGATGAAGAAGGAGGGAGATGAAGAAGAAGAAGGGAGATGATGAAGGAGGAGGGAGATGAAGAAGGAGGGAGACGAAGGAGGAGGAGGGAGATGAAGAAGGAGGGAGATGAAGAAGGAGGGAGATGAAGAAGGAGGAGGGAGATGAAGAAGGAGGGAGATGAAGAAGGAGGAGGGAGATGAAGAAGGAGGGAGATGAAGAAGAAGGAGGGAGATGATGAAGGAGGAGGGAGATGAAGAAGAAGGAGGGAGACAAAGGAGGGAGATGAAGAAGGAGGGAGATGAAGACGAAGGAGGGAGATGAAGAAGAAGGAGGGAGACGAAAGAGGGCGATGAAGAAGAAGGAGGGAGATGAAGAAGAAGGAGGGAGACGAAGGAGGGAGAAGAAGAAGAAGGAGGGAGATGAAGAAGAAGGAGGGAGATGAAGAAGAAGGAGGGAGATGAAGAAGAAGGAGGGAGATGAAGAAGAAGGAGGGAGAAGAAGAAGAAGGAGGGAGATAAAGAAGAAGGAGGGAATAAAGAAGAAGGAGGGAGAAGAAGAAGGAGGGAGACGATAAAGAAGGAGGGAGATGAAGAAGAAGGAGGGAGAAGAAGAAGAAGGAGGGAGATGAAGAAGAAGAAGGGAGATGAAGAAGAAGGAGGGAGATGAAGAAGAAGGAGGGAGATGAAGAAGGAGGGAGAAGAAGAAGAAGGAGGGAGATGATGAAGAAGGAGGGAGATGAAGAAGAAGGAGGGAGAAGAAGAAGGAGGGAGAAGAAGAAGGAGGGAGAAGAAGAAGGAGGGAGATGAAGAAGAAGAAGGGAGATGATGAAGGAGGAGGGAGATGAAGAAGGAGGGAGACGAAGGAGGAGGAGGGAGATGAAGAAGGAGGGAGATGAAGAAGGAGGGAGATGAAGAAGGAGGAGGGAGATGAAGAAGGAGGGAGATGAAGAAGGAGGAGGGAGATGAAGAAGGAGGGAGATGAAGAAGAAGGAGGGAGATGATGAAGGAGGAGGGAGATGAAGAAGAAGGAGGGAGACAAAGGAGGGAGATGAAGAAGGAGGGAGATGAAGACGAAGGAGGGAGATGAAGAAGAAGGAGGGAGACGAAAGAGGGCGATGAAGAAGAAGGAGGGAGATGAAGAAGAAGGAGGGAGACGAAGAAGAAGGAGGGAGATGAAGAAGAAGGAGGGAGATGAAGAAGAAGGAGGGAGATGAAGAAGAAGGAGGGAGAAGAAGAAGAAGGAGGGAGATAAAGAAGAAGGAGGGAGAAGAAGAAGGAGGGAGACGATAAAGAAGGAGGGAGATGAAGAAGGAGGAGGGAGATGAAGAAGGAGGGAGATGAAGAAGAAGAAGGGAGATGATGAAGGAGGAGGGAGACGAAGGAGGAGGAGGGAGATGAAGAAGGAGGGAGATGAAGAAGGAGGAGGGAGATGAAGAAGGAGGAGGGAGATGAAGAAGGAGGGAGATGAAGAAGGAGGAGGGAGATGAAGAAGGAGGAGGGAGATGAAGAAGGAGGGAGATGATGAAGAAGGAGGGAGATGAAGAAGGATGGAGATGAAGAAGGAGGGAGATGAAGAAGGAGGGAGATGAAGAAGGAGGGAGATGAAGAAGGAGGGAGATGAAGAAGGATGGAGATGAAGAAGGATGGAGATGAAGAAGGAGGGAGATGAAGAAGGATGGAGATGAAGAAGGATGGAGATGAAGAAGGATGGAGATGAAGAAGGAGGGAGATGAAGAAGGAGGGAGATGAAGAAGGAGGAGGGAGATGAAGAAGGAGGAGGGAGATGAAGAAGGAGGGAGATGAAGAAGGAGGAGGGAGATGAAGAAGGAGGAGGGAGATGAAGAAGGAGGGAGATGAAGAAGGAGGAGGGAGATGATGAAGAAGGAGGGAGATGAAGAAGGAGGGAGATGAAGAAGGAGGGAGATGATGAAGGAGGAGGGAGATGATGAAGGAGGAGGGAGATGAAGAAGGAGGGAGATGAAGAAGGAGGGAGATGAAGAAGGAGGAGGGAGATGAAGAAGGAGGGAGATGAAGAAGGAGGAGGGAGATGAAGAAGGAGGGAGATGAAGAAGAAGAAGGGAGATGATGAAGGAGGAGGGAGATGAAGGAGGGAGATGAAGAAGGAGGGAGATGAAGGAGGAGGGAGATGAAGAAGGAGGGAGATGAAGAAGGAGGAGGGAGATGAAGAAGGAGGAGGAGATGAAGAAGGAGGGAGATGAAGAAGAAGAAGGAGATGATGAAGGAGGAGGAGATGAAGAAGGAGGGAGACGAAGGAGGAGGAGGGAGATGAAGAAGGAGGGAGATGAAGAAGGAGGGAGATGAAGAAGGAGGAGGGAGATGAAGAAGGAGGGAGATGAAGAAGGAGGAGGAGATGAAGAAGGAGGAGATGAAGAAGAAGGAGGGAGATGATGAAGGAGGAGGGAGATGAAGAAGAAGGAGGGAGACAAAGGAGGGAGATGAAGAAGGAGGAGGGAGATGAAGACGAAGGAGGAGATGAAGAAGAAGGAGGGAGACGAAAGAGGGCGATGAAGAAGAAGGAGGGAGATGAAGAAGAAGGAGGGAGACGAAGGAGGGAGAAGAAGAAGAAGGAGGAGATGAAGAAGAAGGAGGGAGATGAAGAAGAAGGAGGAGATGAAGAAGAAGGAGGGAGATGAAGAAGGAGGGAGAAGAAGAAGAAGGAGGGAGATAAAGAAGAAGGAGGGAATAAAGAAGAAGGAGGAGAAGAAGAAGGAGGGAGACGATAAAGAAGGAGGGAGATGAAGAAGAAGGAGGGAGAAGAAGAAGAAGGAGGGAGATGAAGAAGAAGAAGGGAGATGAAGAAGAAGGAGGGAGATGAAGAAGAAGGAGGGAGATGAAGAAGGAGGGAGAAGAAGAAGAAGGAGGGAGATGATGAAGAAGGAGGGAGATGAAGAAGAAGGAGGGAGAAGAAGAAGGAGGGAGAAGAAGAAGGAGGGAGATGAAGAAGAAGAAGAGGGAGATGATGAAGGAGGAGGGAGATGAAGAAGGAGGGAGACGAAGGAGGAGGAGGGAGATGAAGAAGGAGGAGATGAAGAAGGAGGGAGATGAAGAAGGAGGAGGAGATGAAGAAGGAGGGAGATGAAGAAGGAGGAGGGAGATGAAGAAGGAGGGAGATGAAGAAGAAGGAGGGAGATGATGAAGGAGGAGGGAGATGAAGAAGAAGGAGGGAGACAAAGGAGGGAGATGAAGAAGGAGGGAGATGAAGACGAAGGAGGGAGATGAAGAAGAAGGAGGGAGACGAAAGAGGGCGATGAAGAAGAAGGAGGGAGATGAAGAAGAAGGAGGGAGACGAAGGAGGGAGAAGAAGAAGAAGGAGGGAGATGAAGAAGAAGGAGGGAGATGAAGAAGAAGGAGGGAGATGAAGAAGAAGGAGGGAGAAGAAGAAGAAGGAGGGAGATAAAGAAGAAGGAGGGAATAAAGAAGAAGGAGGGAGAAGAAGAAGGAGGGAGACGATAAAGAAGGAGGGAGATGAAGAAGAAGGAGGGAGAAGAAGAAGAAGGAGGGAGATGAAGAAGAAGAAGGGAGATGAAGAAGAAGGAGGGAGATGAAGAAGAAGGAGGGAGATGAAGAAGGAGGGAGAAGAAGAAGAAGGAGGGAGATGATGAAGAAGGAGGGAGATGAAGAAGAAGGAGGGAGAAGAAGAAGGAGGGAGAAGAAGAAGGAGGGAGAAGAAGAAGGAGGGAGATGAAGAAGAAGGAGGGAGAAGAAGACGGAGGGAGATGAAGAAGAAGAAGGGAGATGAAGAAGAAGGAGGGAGATGATGAAGAAGGAGGGAGAAGAAGACGGAGGGAGATGAAGAAGGAGGGAGAAGAAGAAGAAGGAGGGAGATGATGAAGAAGGAGGGAGATGAAGAAGGAGGGAGATGAAGAAGAAGGAGGGAGAAGAAGAAGGAGGGAGAAGAAGAAGAAGGGAGATGAAGAAGAAGGAGGGAGAAGAAGAAGAAGGAGGGAGAAGAAGAAGAAGGAGGAGGAGATGAAGAAGAAGGAGGGGGAAGAAGAAGGAGGGAGAAGAAGAAGGAGGGAGAAGAAGAAGAAGGGAGATGAAGAAGGAGGAGGGAGATGAAGAAGGAGGAGGGAGATGAAGAAGGAGGGAGATGAAGAAGAAGGAGGGAGAAGAAGAAGAAGGAGGGAGATGAAAAAGAAGGAGGGGGAAGAAGGAGGGAGAAGAAGAAGGAGGGAGAAGAAGAAGAAGGAGGGAGATGAAAAAGAAGGAGGGGGAAGAAGGAGGGAGAAGAAGAAGGAGGGAGAAGAAGAAGAAGGAGGGAGAAGAAGAAGAAGAAGGAGGGAGAAGAAGAAGAAGAAGGAGGGAGAAGAAGAAGAAGGAGAGAAATGAAGAAGGAGGGATACGAAGAAGAAGGAGGGAGACAAAGGAGGGAGATGAAGAAGGAGGGAGATGAAGAAGGAGGGATACGAAGAAGAAGGAGGGAATGGAAGGAGGGAGAAGAAGAAGAAGGGAGATAAAGAAGAAGGAGGGAGATGAAGAAGGAGGGAGATGAAGAAGGAGGAGGGAGATGAAGAAGGAGGAGGGAGATGAAGAAGAAGGAGGGAGATGAAGAAGAAGGAGGGAGAAGAAGAAGGAGGGAGAAGAAGAAGAAGGAGGGAGAAGAAGAAGAAGGAGGGAGAAGAAGAAGAAGGAGGGAGATGAAGAAGAAGGAGGGAGATGAAGAAGGAGGGAGATGATGAAGAATGAGGGAGATGATGAAGAAGGAGGGAGATGAAGAAGAAGGTAGATGAAGAAGGAGGGAGATGATGAAGAAGGAGGGAGATGAAGAAGAAGGAGGGAGATGAAGAAGGAGGGAGATGAAGAAGAAGGAGGGAGAAGAATAAGAAGGAGGGCGATGAAGAAGGAGGGAGATGATGAAGAAGGGAGATGATGAAGAAGGAGGGAGATGAAGAAGGAGGGCGATGATGAAGAAGGAGGGAGATGATGAAGAAGGAGGGAGATGATGAAGAAGGAGGGAAAATGAAGAAGGAGGGAGATGAAGAAGAAGGAGGGAGAAGAAGAAGGAGGGAGAAGAAGAAGAAGGAGGGAGATGATGAAGAAGGAGGGAGATGAAGAAAAAGGAGGGAGATGAAGAAGGAGGGAGAAGAAGAAGGAAGAGATGAAGAAGAAGGAGGGAGATGAAGAAGAAGGAGGGAGATGAAGAAGAAGGAGGGAGAAGAAGAAGGAGGGAGAAGAAGAAGAAGGAGGGAGAAGAAGAAGGAGGGAGAAGAAGAAGAAGGAGGGAGAAGAAGAAGGAGGGAGAAGAAGAAGAAGGAGGGAGATGAAGAAGGAGGGAAATGAAGAAGGAGGGGGATGAAGAAGGAGGGAGAAGAAGAAGGAGGGGGATGAAGAAGGAGGGAGAAGAAGAAGGAGGGATACGAAGAAGAAGGAGGGAGACAAAGGAGGGAGATGAAGAAGGAGGGAGATGAAGAAGGAGGGATACGAAGAAGAAGGAGGGGGACGAAGGAGGGAGAAGAAGAAGAAGGGAGATAAAGAAGAAGGAGGGAGATGAAGAAGGAGGGAGATGAAGAAGGAGGGAGATGAAGAAGGAGGAGGGAGACAAAGGAGGGAGATGAAGAAGGAGGGAGATGAAGAAGGAGGGATACGAAGAAGAAGGAGGGGGAAGAAGGAGGGAGAAGAAGAAGGAGGGCGATAAAGAAGAAGGAGGGAGAAGAAGAAGAAGGAGGGAGAAGAAGAAGAAGGAGGGAGATGAAGAAGGAGGGAGAAGAAGGAGGGAGAAGAAGAAGTCCTACCTTTTGACTCCTCGGCGGAACTCAAACAGTTTCTGTCCCTCAGGGATGGAGAACACACGAATCACCGTACCCTATCAGAACACATGAAGGGTCGGGGTTAAGGGTCAGGGTTAAGGGTCAGGGTTAAGGGTCGGGGTTAAGGGTCAGGGTTAAGGGTCAGGGTTAAGGGCCATAGAGGTGGATAGAAAATAGTATCTGTATGGTAAGGGTCAGGTATAAGGGTCAGGGTTTAGGGTGAGGGTTAAGGGTCAAGGGTCAGGGTTAAGGGCCAGGGTTAAGGGTCAGGGTTAAGGGCCAGGGTTAAGGGTCAAGGTTAAGGGCCTGGGTTAAGGGTCAGGGTTAAGGGCCAGGGTTAAGGGTCAGGGTTAAGGGTCAGGGTTAAGGGTCGGGGTTAAGGGTCAGGGTTAAGGGTCGGGGTTAAGGGTCGGGGTTAAGGGTCAGGGTTAAGGGTCAGGGTTAAGGGTCAGGGTTAAGGGCCATAGAGGTGGATAGAAAATAGTATCTGTATGGTAAGGGTCAGGTATAAGGGTCAGGGTTTAGGGCGAGGGTTAAGGGCCAGGGTTAAGGGTCAGGGTTAAGGGTCAGGGTTAAGGGTCAGGGTTAAGGGTCAGGGTCAGGGTTAAGGGCCAGGGTTAAGGGTCAAGGTTAAGGGCCAGGGTTAAGGGCCAGGGTTAAGGGTCAGGGTTTAGGGCCAGGGTTAAGGTTCAGGGTTAAGGATCGGGGTTAAGGGTCAGGGTTAAGGGTCGGGGTTAAGGGTCAGGGCAGAGGGACCGGCTGACATCACCTCAGTAGTTCAGTGTAACAGTTTAAAGTGTCCCACCTTCTCCGAGGCTGTGGCCAGTTTGGTTCCGCTAGCATCAAACACCACAGCTGCTAATGGACTGTCATGGGCTGGGATCATGTTGGCTGCCCTCTGGAGACACAGTTAAACACACAGAGACTGAAACAGCACAGTTGTAGTAGAGCTAGCCATCTTCAATGTGTGTGTGTGTGTGTGTCTGTGTGTGTGTGTGTGTGTGTGTGTGTCATACCAGGTTGACCGTGTCGAACACCTGGACCTCTCCTATTGTAGCACTGCCGGGGTAGGCCAGGTAACAGTTATCATTACTGATGGAGAGAGCACACAACCCTGGGGAGAGAACAGACAGATATTACAGTAGGAGAAAACATACAACCCTGGGGAGAGAACACACAACCCTGGGGAGAGAACACACAACCCTGGGGAGAGAACACACAACCCTAGGGAGAGAACACACAACCCTGGGGAGAGAACACACAACCCTGGGGAGAGAACAGACAGATATTACAGTAGGAGAAAACATACAACCCTGGGGAGAGAACACACAACCCTAGGGAGAGAACACACAACCCTGGGGAGAGAACACACAACCCTAGGGAGAGAACACACAACCCTGGGGAGAGAACACACAACCCTGGGGAGAGAACAGACAGATATTACAGTAGGAGAAAACATACAACCCTGGGGAGAGAACACACAACCCTGGGGAGAGAACACACAACCCTGTGGAGAGAACACACAACCCTGGGGAGAGAACACACAACCCTGGGGAGAGAACACACAACCCTGGGGAGAGAGCACACAACCCTGGGGAGAGAACACACGGATATTACAGTAGGAGAAAACATACAACCCTGGGGAGAGAACACACAACCCTGGGGAGAGAACACACAACCCTGGGGAGAGAACACACAACCCTAGGGAGAGAACACACAACCCTGGGGAGAGAACACACAACCCTGGGGAGAGAACACACAATCCTGGGGAGAGAACACACAACCCTGGGGAGAGAACACACAACCCTGGGGAGAGAACACACAATCCTGGGGAGAGAACACACGGATATTACAGGAGGAGAGAACACACAACCCTGGGGAGAGAACACACAACCCTGGGGAGAGAACACACAATCCTGGGGAGAGAACACACAACCCTGGGGAGAGAACACACAACCCTGGGGAGAGAACACACAACCCTGGGGAGAGAACACACAATCCTGGGGAGAGAACACACGGATATTACAGGAGGAGAGAACACACAACCCTGGGGAGAGAACACACAACCCTGGGGAGAGAACACACAACCCTGGGGAGAGAACACACAACCCTGGGGAGGGAACACACAACCCTGGGGAGAGAACACACAACCCTGGGGAGAGAACACACAACCCTGGGGAGAGAACACACAATCCTGGGGAGAGAACACACGGATATTACAGGAGGAGAGAACACACAACCCTGGGGAGAGAACACACAACCCTGGGGAGAGAACACACAACCCTGGGGAGAGAACACACAACCCTGGGGAGAGAACACACGGATATTACAGGAGGAGAGAACACACAACCCTGGGGAGAGAACACACAACCCTGGGGAGAGAACACACAACCCTGGGGAGAGAACACACAACCCTGGGGAGAGAACACACAACCCTGGGGAGAGAACACACAACCCTGGGGAGAGAACACACAACCCTGGGAGAGAACACACAATCCTGGGAGAGAACACACGGATATTACAGGAGGAGAGAACACACAACCCTGGGGAGAGAACACACAACCCTGGGGAGAGAACACACAACCCTGGGGAGAGAACACACAACCCTGGGGAGAGAACACACAATCCTGGGGAGAGAACACACGGATATTACAGGAGGAGAGAACACACAACCCTGGGGAGAGAACACACAACCCTGGGGAGAGAACACACAACCCTGGGGAGAGAACACACAACCCTGGGGAGAGAACATACAACCCTGGGGAGAGAACACACAACCCTGGGGAGAGAACACACAACCCTGTGGAGAGAACACAAAACCCTGGGGAGAGAACACACAACCCTGGGGAGGGAACACACAACCCTGGGGAGAGAACACACAACCCTGGGGAGAGAACACACAACCCTGGGGAGAGAACACACAACCCTGGGGAGGGAACACACAACCCTGGGGAGAAAACACACAACCCTGGGGAGAGAACACACAACCCTGGGGAGAGAACACACAACCCTGGGGAGAGAACACACAACCCTGGAGAGAGAACACACAGATATTACAGTAGGAGAAAACATACAACCCTGGGGAGGGAACACACAACCCTGGGGAGAGAACACACAGATATTACAGTAGGAGAAAACATACAACCCTGGGGAGAGAACACACAACCCTGGGGAGAGAACACACAGATATTACAGGAGGAGAGAACACACAACCCTGGGGAGAGAACACACAACCCTGGGGAGAGAACACACAGATATTACAGGAGGAGAGAACACACAACCCTGGGGAGAGAACACACAACCCTGGGGAGAGAACACACAGATATTACAGGAGGAGAGAACACACAACCCTGGGGAGAGAACACACAACCCTGGGGAGAGAACACACAACCCTGGGGAGAGAACACACAACCCTGGAGAGAGAACACACAACCCTGGGGAGAGAACACACAGATATTACAGGAGGAGAGAACACACAACCCTGGAGAGAGAACACACAACCCTGGGGAGAGAACACACAACCCTGGGGAGAGAACACACAACCCTGTGGAGAGAACACACAACCCTGGGGAGAGAACACACAACCCTGGGGAGAGAACACACGGATATTACAGGAGGAGAGAACACACAACCCTGGGGAGAGAACACACAACCCTGGGGAGAGAACACACAACCCTGGAGAGAGAACACACAACCCTGGGGAGAGAACACACAACCCTGGGGAGAGAGCACACAACCCTGGGGAGAGAACACACGGATATTACAGGAGGAGAGAACACACAACCCTGGGGAGAGAACACACAACCCTGGGGAGAGAACACACGGATATTACAGGAGGAGAGAACACACAACCCTGGGGAGAGAACACACAACCCTGGGGAGAGAACACACAACCCTGGGGAGAGAACACACAACCCTGAGGAGAGAACACACGGATATTACAGGAGGAGAGAACACACAACCCTGGGGAGAGAACACACAACCCTGGGGAGAGAACACACAACCCTGGAGAGAGAACACACAACCCTGGGGAGAGAACACACAACCCTGGGGAGAGAACACACAACCCTGGGGAGAGAACACACAACCCTGGGGAGGGAACACACAACCCTGGGGAGAGAACACACAACCCTGGGGAGAGAACACACAACCCTGGGGAGAGAACACACAACCCTGTGGAGAGAACACACAACCCTGGGGAGAGAACACACAACCCTGGGGAGAGAACACACGGATATTACAGGAGGAGAGAACACACAACCCTGGGGAGAGAACACACAACCCTGGGGAGAGAACACACAACCCTGGAGAGAGAACACACAACCCTGGGGAGAGAACACACAACCCTGGGGAGAGAGCACACAACCCTGGGGAGAGAACACACGGATATTACAGGAGGAGAGAACACACAACCCTGGGGAGAGAACACACAACCCTGGGGAGAGAACACACAACCCTGGGGAGAGAACACACAACCCTGGGGAGAGTACACACAACCCTGGGGAGAGAACACACGGATATTACAGGAGGAGAGAACACACAACCCTGGGGAGAGAACACACAACCCTGGGGAGAGAACACACAACCCTGGGGAGAGAACACACAACCCTGGGGAGAGAACACACAACCCTGGGGAGAGAACACACAACCCTGGGGAGGGAACAGACAACCCTGGGGAGAGAACACACAACCCTGGGGAGAGAACACACAGATATTACAGTAGGAGAAAACACACAACCCTGGGGAGAGAACACACAACCCTGGGGAGAGAACACACAACCCTGGGGAGAGAACACACAACCCTGGGGAGAGAACACACAACCCTGGGGAGAGAACACACAACCCTGGGGAGAGAACACACGGATATTACAGGAGGAGAGAACACACAACCCTGGGGAGAGAACACACAACCCTGGGGAGAGAACACACAACCCTGGGGAGAGAACACACAACCCTGGGGAGAGAACACACAACCCTGGGGAGAGAACACACAACCCTGGGGAGGGAACACACAACCCTGGGGAGAGAACACACGGATATTACAGGAGGAGAGAACACACAACCCTGGGGAGAGAACACACAACCCTGGGGAGAGAACACACAACCCTGGGGAGAGTACACACAACCCTGGGGAGAGAACACACGGATATTACAGGAGGAGAGAACACACAACCCTGGGGAGAGAACACACAACCCTGGGGAGAGAACACACAACCCTGGGGAGAGAACACACAACCCTGGGGAGAGAACACACAACCCTGGGGAGGGAACACACAACCCTGGGGAGAGAACACACAACCCTGGGGAGAGAACACACAGATATTACAGTAGGAGAAAACACACAACCCTGGGGAGAGAACACACAACCCTGGGGAGAGAACACACAACCCTGTGGAGAGAACACACAACCCTAGGGAGAGAACACAACCCTGGGGAGAGAACACACAATCCTGGGGAGAGAACACACAACCCTGGGGAGAGAACACACAGATATTACAGTAGGAGAGAACACACAACCCTGGGGAGAGAACACACAACCCTGGGGAGAGAACACACAACCCTGGAGAGAGAACACACAACCCTGGGGAGAGAACACACGGATATTACAGGAGGAGAGAACACACAACCCTGGGGAGAGAACACACAACCCTGGGGAGAGAACACACGGATATTACAGGAGGAGAGAACACACAATCCTGGGGAGAGAACACACAGATATTACAGGAGGAGAGAACAAACAACCCTGGGGAGAGAACACACAACCCTGGGGAGAGAACAAACAACCCTGGGGAGAGAACACACAACCCTGGGGAGAGAACACACAACCCTGGAGAGAGAACACACAACCCTGGGGAGAGAACACACAACCCTGGGGAGAGAGCACACAACCCTGGGGAGAGAACACACGGATATTACAGGAGGAGAGAACACACAACCCTGGGGAGAGAACACACAACCCTGGGGAGAGAACACACGGATATTACAGGAGGAGAGAACACACAACCCTGGGGAGAGAACACACAACCCTGGGGAGAGAACACACAACCCTGGAGAGAGAACACACAACCCTGGGGAGAGAACACACAACCCTGGGGAGAGAACACACAACCCTGGGGAGAGAACACACAACCCTGGGGAGGGACCACACAACCCTGGGGAGAGAACACACGGATATTACAGGAGGAGAGAACACACAACCCTGGGGAGAGAACACACAACCCTGGGGAGAGAACACACAACCCTGGGGAGAGAACACACAACCCTGGGGAGAGTACACACAACCCTGGGGAGAGAACACACGGATATTACAGGAGGAGAGAACACACAACCCTGGGGAGAGAACACACAACCCTGGGGAGAGAACACACAACCCTGGAGAGAGAACACACAACCCTGGGGAGAGAACACACAACCCTGGGGAGAGAACACACAACCCTGGGGAGAGAACACACAACCCTGGGGAGAGAACACACAACCCTGGGGAGAGAACACACAACCCTGGGGAGAGAACACACGGATATTACAGGAGGAGAGAACACACAACCCTGGGGAGAGAACACACAACCCTGGGGAGAGAACACACAACCCTGGGGAGAGAACACACAACCCTGGGGAGAGAACACACAACCCTGGGGAGAGAACACACAACCCTGGGGAGAGAACACACAACCCTGGGGAGGGAACACACAACCCTGGGGAGAGAACACACGGATATTACAGGAGGAGAGAACACACAACCCTGGGGAGAGAACACACAACCCTGGGGAGAGAACACACAACCCTGGGGAGAGTACACACAACCCTGGGGAGAGAACACACGGATATTACAGGAGGAGAGAACACACAACCCTGGGGAGAGAACACACAACCCTGGGGAGAGAACACACAACCCTGGGGAGAGAACACACAACCCTGGGGAGAGAGCACACAACCCTGGGGAGAGAACACACAACCCTGGGGAGAGAACACACAACCCTGGGGAGGGAACACACAACCCTGGGGAGAGAACACACAACCCTGGGGAGAGAACACACAACCCTGGGGAGGGAACACACAACCCTGGGGAGAGAACACACAACCCTGGGGAGAGAACACACAGATATTACAGTAGGAGAGAACACACAACCCTGGGGAGAGAACACACAACCCTGGGGAGAGAACACACAACCCTGGAGAGAGAACACACAACCCTGGGGAGAGAACACACAACCCTGGGGAGAGAACACACAGATATTACAGTAGGAGAGAACACACAACCCTGGGGAGAGAACACACAACCCTGGGGAGAAAACACACAACCCTGGGGAGAGAACACACAACCCTGGAGAGAGAACACACAACCCTGGGGAGAGAACACACAACCCTGGGGAGAGAACACACAACCCTGGGGAGAGAACACACAACCCTGTGGAGAGAACACACAGATATTACAGTAGGAGAGAACACACAACCCTGGGGAGAGAACACACAACCCTGGAGAGAGAACACACAACCCTGGGGAGAGAACACACAACCCTGGGGAGAGAACACACAACCCTGGGGAGAGAACACACAACCCTGGGGAGAGAACACACAACCCTGGGGAGGGAACACACAACCCTGGGGAGAGAACACACAACCCTGGGGAGAGAACACACAGATATTACAGTAGGAGAAAACACACAACCCTGGGGAGAGAACACACAACCCTGGGGAGAGAACACACAACCCTGGGGAGAGAACACACGGATATTACAGGAGGAGAGAACACACAACCCTGGGGAGAGAACACACAACCCTGGGGAGAGAACACACAACCCTGGGGAGAGAACACACAACCCTGGGGAGAGAACACACAACCCTGGGGAGGGAACACACAACCCTGGGGAGAGAACACACGGATATTACAGGAGGAGAGAACACACAACCCTGGGGAGAGAACACACAACCCTGGGGAGAGAACACACAACCCTGGGGAGAGAACACACAACCCTGGGGAGAGTACACACAACCCTGGGGAGAGAACACACGGATATTACAGGAGGAGAGAACACACAACCCTGGGGAGAGAACACACAACCCTGGGGAGAGAACACACAACCCTGTGGAGAGAACACACAGATATTACAGTAGGAGACAACACAGAACCCTGGAGAGAGAACACACGGATATTACAGGAGGAGAGAACACACAACCCTGGGGAGAGAACACACAACCCTGGGGAGAGAACACACAACCCTGGGGAGAGAACACACAACCCTGGGGAGAGAACACACAACCCTGGGGAGAGAACACACAACCCTGGGGAGAGAACACACAGATATTACAGTAGGAGAGAACACACAACCCTGGGGAGAGAACACACAACCCTGGAGAGAGAACACACAACCCTGGGGAGAGAACACACAACCCTGGGGAGAGAACACAGAACCCTGGGGAGAGAACAGACAGATATTACAGTAGGAGAGAACACACAACCCTGGGGAGACAACACAGAACCCTGGGGAGAGAACAGACAACCCTGGGGAGAGAACACACAACTACTAAATACAATACGGTTGGATTAAACAGGTTCAGGTTCCACTAGATGTTGGAACATTGCTGAGGGGACTTGCTTCCATTCAGCCACCAGAGCATTACTGAGGTCGGGCACTGATGTTGGGCGATTAGGCTCGTAGTCGGCGTTCTAATTCATCCCAAAGGTGTTCAATGGGTTGGGGTCAGGGCTCTGTGCAGGCCAGTCAAGTTCTTCCACGCCGATCTCGACAAACCATTTGCCATTCTGTGAGCGTGTTGAAAGTCACTGATCTCCTCAGTAAGGCCATTCTATTGCCAATGTTTGTCTATGGAGATTCCATGGCGGTGTGCTCGATTTTAAACACCTGTCTGAAACGGGTGTGGCTGAAATAGCCGAAACCCCTAATTTGAAAGGTTTTCCACATACTTTAGTATATATATGGGTTGGGATTTAGTCCTAGGTTAAGGGTTTTACCTGAGGGGTTGGGCTAGATGTAGTCCTAGGTTAAGGGTTTTACCTGAGGGGTTGGGCTAGATGTAGTCCTAGGTTAAGGGTTTTACCTGAGGGGTTGGGCTAGATGTAGTCCTAGGTTAAGGGTTTTACCTGAGGGGTTGGGCTAGATGTAGTCCTAGGTTAAGGGTTTTACCTGAGGGGTTAGGCTAGATGTAGTCCTAGGTTAAGGGGTTTACCTGAGGGGTTGGGCTAGATGTAGTCCTAGGTTAAGGGTTTTACCTGAGGGGTTGGGCTAGATGTAGTCCTAGGTTAAGGGTTTTACCTGAGGGGTTGGGCTAGATGTAGTCCTAGGTTAAGGGTTTTACCTGAGGGGTTGGGCTAGATGTAGTCCTAGGTTAAGGGTTTTACCTGAGGGGTTGGGCTAGATGTAGTCCTAGGTTAAGGGTTTTACCTGAGGGGTTGGGCTAGATGTAGTCCTAGGTTAAGGGTTTTACCTGAGGGGTTGGGCTAGATGTAGTCCTAGGTTAAGGGTTTTACCTGAGGGGTTGGGCTAGATGTAGTCCTAGGTTAAGTGTTTTACCTGAGGGGTTGGGCTAGATGTAGTCCTAGGTTAAGGGGTTTTACCTGAGGGGTTGGGCTAGATGTAGTCCTATGTTAAGGGTTTTACCTGAGGGGTTGGGCTAGATGTAGTCCTAGGTTAAGGGGTTTAACTGAGGGGTTGGGCTAGATGTAGTCCTAGGTTAAGGGTTTTACCTGAGGGGTTGGGCTAGATGTAGTCCTAGGTTAAGGGTTTTACCTGAGGGGTTGGGCTAGATGTAGTCCTAGGTTAAGGGTTTTACCTGAGGGGTTGGGCTAGATGTAGTCCTAGGTTAAGGGTTTTACCTGAGGGGTTGGGAGGTGTCTCTCTGATGGTGTGCAGGACCTTCATGTCTCTAGATGTAGTCCTAGGTTAAGGGTTTTACCTGAGGGGTTGGGAGGTGTCTCTCTGATGGTGTGCAGGACCTTCATGTCTCTAGATGTAGTCCTAGGTTAAGGGTTTTACCTGAGGGGTTGGGCTAGATGTAGTCCTAGGTTAAGGGTTTTACCTGAGGGGTTGGGCTAGATGTAGTCCTAGGTTAAGGGGTTTTACCTGAGGGGTTGGGCTAGATGTAGTCCTATGTTAAGGGTTTTACCTGAGGGGTTGGGCTAGATGTAGTCCTAGGTTAAGGGTTTTACCTGAGGGGTTGGGCTAGATGTAGTCCTAGGTTAAGGGTTTTACCTGAGGGGTTGGGCTAGATGTAGTCCTAGGTTAAGGGTTTTACCTGAGGGGTTGGGCTAGATGTAGTCCTAGGTTAAGGGTTTTACCTGAGGGGTTGGGCTAGATGTAGTCCTAGGTTAAGGGTTTTACCTGAGGGGTTGGGCTAGATGTAGTCCTAGGTTAAGGGTTTTACCTGAGGGGTTGGGCTAGATGTAGTCCTAGGTTAAGGGTTTTACCTGAGGGGTTGGGCTAGATGTAGTCCTAGGTTAAGGGTTTTACCTGAGGGGTTGGGCTAGATGTAGTCCTAGGTTAAGGGTTTTACCTGAGGGGTTGGGCTAGATGTAGTCCTAGGTTAAGGGTTTTACCTGAGGGTTGGGCTAGATGTAGTCCTAGGTTAAGGGTTTTACCTGAGGGGTTGGGCTAGATGTAGTCCTAGGTTAAGGGTTTTACCTGAGGGGTTGGGCTAGATGTAGTCCTAGGTTAAGGGTTTTACCTGAGGGGTTGGGCTAGATGTAGTCCTAGGTTAAGGGTTTTACCTGAGGGGTTGGGAGGTGTCTCTCTGATGGTGTGCAGGACCTTCATGTCTCTGATGTTGTGGATGTACAGAGATTCCTCCAGACATACTATCAGCCTCTGAAACACACACAGGAGTCTTCAGTGTTGTAGTGTTGTAGCTAGGAGTTTAATACACCTGTCCAGACATACTACCAGCCTCTGATACACACACTCCTGCTCATCATCACATATCACTGTGTGTGTGTGTGTGTGTGTGTGTGTGTGTGTGTGTGTGTGTGTGTGTGTGTGTGTGTGTGTGTGTGTGTGTGTGTGGTGTGGTGTGGTGTGGTGTGGTGTGTGTGTGTGTGTGTGTGTGTGTGGTGTGTGGTGTGGTGTGGTGTGTGTGTGTGTGTTGGTGTGTGTTGGTGTGTGTGTTCCTACCTGTCTGTTGAGCTTGACAGCCAGTATAGTGTTACTGTAACTATAGTTACAGATCTCCGTTCCTTTCTTGAAGTGACAGACCTTCAGCTTCCTAGGAGCCTTCAGACTGACGATCGCCACCAGACTACTGCTGAACAGACGCTCTACAATGCACACATCCTCTGTGTCCGCTGAGCGTGCACACACACACACACACACACACACACACACAGACACACAACACACACACCACACCACACACACACATACACACACCACACACACACACCACACGCACACACACACACACATTAGTACCAAACAGTATAACCCCGTTGCTCTAATATTCTAGAGAGCTATTCCATATTACAGTGATCCTACATTAACAGTGGGGACGATGACTGTATGGCCTGTGAGTGGAATACATGTCTGTAGTACAGCGCCTTCAGGAAAGTATTCAGACCCCTTGACTTTTTACTTTTGACTATGTTACAGCCTTATTCTAAAATGGATGACATTTTCCCCTCATCAAGCTACACACAATACCCCATAATGACATCACAATACCCCATAACGACATCACAATACCCCATAATGACATCACAATACCCCATAATGACATCACAATACCCCATAATGACATCACAATACCCCATAACGACATCACAATACCCCATAATGACATCACTATACCCCATAATGACATCACAATACCCCATAATGACATCACAATACCCCATAATGACATCACAATACCCCATAATGACATCACAATACCTCATAACGACATCACTATACCCCATAATGACATCACAATACCCCATAATGACATCACAATACCTCATAACGACATCACTATACCCCATAATGACATCACAATATCCCATAAAACGTATTTTTTTTGTTTTTAATATTTTTTTAAAACATTTCTGCTAACAGTTTTTTTTTCTAGAAATGTTTGCAAATTTATACAAAATAAAAAGTTTCTTTGGCATTGAAGGTCCCCCAGAACACAGTGGCCTCCATCATTCTGCAGCATTGAAGGTCCCCCAGAACACAGTGGCCTCCATCATTCTGCAGCATTGATGGTCACTCTGACAAAGCTCCAGAGTTCCTCTGTGGAGATGAGAGAAACTTCCAGAAGGACAACCATCTCTGCAGCACTCCACCAATCAGGCCTTTATGGTAGAGTGACCGAGGTTCACCTTCCAACAGGACAACGACCCTAAGCATACAGCCAAGACAACGCAGGAAGGGCTTCGGGACAAGTCTCTGAATGTCCTTGAGTGGCCCAGCCAGAGCCTGAACCTGATCGAACATCTCTGGTGAGACCTGAAAATAGCTGTGCAGCGATGCTCCCCATTCAACCTGACAGAGCTTGAGAGGATCTGCAGAGAAGAATGGGAGAAACTCCCCAAATACAGGTGTGCCAAGCTTTTAGCATGATACCCAAGAAGACCTGAGGCTGTAATCGCTGCCAAAGGTGCTTCAACAAAGTACAGAGTAAAGGGTCTGAATATTTATGTAAATTATTTTGATAAATTATACAAATTTCGAAAAACTTGTTTTTGCTTTGTCATTATGGGGTATTGTGATGTCATTATGGGGTATTGTGATGTCATTATGGGGTATTGTGATGTCATTATGGGGTATTGTGATGTCATTATGGTGTATTGTGATGTCATTATAGGGTATTGTGATGTCATTATGGGGTATTGTGATGTCATTATGGGGTATTGTGATGTCATTATAGGGTATTGTGATGTCATTATAGGGTATTGTGATGTCATTATGGGGTATTGTGATGTCATTATGGGGTATTGTGATGTCATTATGGGGTATTGTGATGTCATTATGGGGTATTGTGATGTCATTATGGGGTATTGTGATGTCATTATAGGGTATTGTGTGTAGATTGATGAGGGGAAAAAGCGATTTAATCCATTTTAGAATAATTCTGTAATGTAACCAAAAGTTGGAAAAGGTCAAGGGGTCTGAATACTTTCTGAAAGCAATGTATCAATAGTAAATATAATAGCCATTCCATATTACTGTAAAACAACATTAAGAGTGATGGTTATGACTGTGTGGTATCTAGTAAGTGCAGTATTTCATATATATTATATTATATATACACATACACACACAAACACGTCATAAAGCCATACGATATTGACACTCACTACATTCATAAATCTGCTCCAACTTGTCCACAGACGACAGGGAGAAGAACTTGTAGCCTGATTTGGTTCCAACAGCTAAAGACCTGGAGAGAGAGAGGACACACACACTGGTCTGACCGAGGGGAGAGAGAGGACACACACACTGGTCTGACCGAGGGGAGAGAGAGGACACACACACTGGTCTGACTGAGGGGAGAGAGAGGACACACACACTAGTCTGACTGAGGGGAGAGAGAGGACACACACACTGGTCTGACTGAGGGGAGAGAGAGAGGACACACACACTGGTCTGACTGAGGGGAGAGAGAGGACACACACACTGGTCTGACTGAGGGGAGAGAGGACACACACACTGGTCTGACCGAGGGGAGAGAGAGGACACACACACTGGTCTGACTGAGGGGAGAGAGAGGACACACACACTGGTCTGACTGAGGGGAGAGAGAGGACACACACACTGGTCTGACTGAGGAGAGAGAGGACACACACACTGGTCTGACTGAGGGGAGAGAGAGGACACACACACTGGTCTGACTGAGGGGAGAGAGAGGACACACACACTGGTCTGACTGAGGGGAGAGAGGACACACACACTGGTCTGACTGAGGGGAGAGAGAGGACACACACACTAGTCTGACTGAGGGGAGAGAGAGGACACACACACTGGTCTGACTGAGGGGAGAGAGAGAGGACACACACACTGGTCTGACTGAGGGGAGAGAGAGGACACACACACTGGTCTGACTGAGGGGAGAGAGAGGACACACACACTGGTCTGACCGAGGGGAGAGAGAGGACACACACACTGGTCTGACTGAGGGGAGAGAGAGGACACACACACTGGTCTGACTGAGGGGAGAGAGAGGACACACACACTGGTCTGACTGAGGAGAGAGAGGACACACACACTGGTCTGACTGAGGGGAGAGAGAGGACACACACACTGGTCTGACTGAGGGGAGAGAGAGGACACACACTGGTCTGACTGAGGGGAGAGAGAGGACACACACACTGGTCTGACTGAGGGGAGAGAGAGGACACACACACTGGTCTGACTGAGGGGAGAGAGAGGACACACACACTGGTCTGACTGAGGGGAGAGAGAGGACACACACACTGGTCTGACCGAGGGGAGAGAGAGGACACACACACTGGTCTGACCGAGGGGAGAGAGAGGACACACACACTGGTCTGACTGAGGGGGAGAGAGAGGACACACACACTGGTCTGACTGAGGGGAGAGAGAGGACACACACACTGGTCTGACTGAGGGGAGAGAGGACACACACACTGGTCTGAGGGGAGAGAGAGGACACACACACTGGTCTGACCGAGGGGAGAGAGAGGACACACACACTGGTCTGACTGAGGAGAGAGAGGACACACACACTGGTCTGACCGAGGGGAGAGAGAGGACACACACACTGGTCTGAGGGGAGAGAGAGGACACACACACTGGTCTGAGGGGAGAGAGAGGACACACACACTGGTCTGACCGAGGGGAGAGAGAGGACACACACACTGGTGTGACCGAGGGGAGAGAGAGGACACACACACTGGTCTGACTGAGGGGAGAGAGGACACACACACTGGTCTGACTGAGGGGGAGAGAGGACACACACACTGGTCTGACTGAGGGAGAGAGAGGACACACACACTGGTCTGACCGAGGGAGAGAGAGGACACACACACTGGTCTGACTGAGGGGAGAGAGGACACACACACTGGTCTGACTGAGGGAGAGAGAGGACACACACACTGGTCTGACTGGGGGAGAGGACACACACACTGGTCTGAGGGGAGAGAGGACACACACACTGGTCTGAGGGGAGAGAGAGGACACACACACTGGTCTGACTGAGGGGGAGAGAGGACACACACACTGGTCTGACTGAGGAGAGAGGACACACACACTGGTCTGACTGAGGGGAGAGAGAGGACACACACACTGGTCTGACTGAGGGGAGAGAGGACACACACACTGGTCTGACTGAGGGGAGAGAGAGGACACACACACTGGTCTGAGGGGAGAGAGAGAGGACACACACACTGGTCTGAGGGGAGAGAGAGAGGACACACACACTGGTCTGACTGAGGGGAGAGAGAGGACACACACACTGGTCTGAGGGGAGAGAGAGGACACACACACTGGTCTGACCGAGGGGAGAGAGAGGACACACACACTGGTCTGACTGAGGGGAGAGAGAGGACACACACACTGGTCTGACTGAGGGGAGAGAGAGGACACACACACTGGTCTGACCGAGGGGAGAGAGAGGACACACACACTGGTCTGACTGAGGGGAGAGAGAGGACACACACACTGGTCTGACTGAGGGGAGAGAGAGGACACACACACTGGTCTGACTGAGGGGAGAGAGAGGACACACACACTGGTCTGACTGGGAGAGAGAGGACACACACACTGGTCTGACTGAGGGGAGAGAGAGGACACACACACTGGTCTGACTGAGGGAGAGAGGACACACACACTGGTCTGACTGAGGGGAGAGAGGACACACACACTGGTCTGACTGAGGGGAGAGAGAGGACACACACACTGGTCTGACTGAGGGGAGAGAGAGGACACACACACTGGTCTGACTGAGGGGAGAGAGAGGACACACACACTGGTCTGACTGAGGGGAGAGAGAGGACACACACTGGTCTGACTGGGGGAGAGAGGACACACACACTGGTCTGAGGGGAGAGAGAGAGGACACACACACTGGTCTGAGGGGGAGAGAGAGGACACACACACTGGTCTGACTGGGGGAGAGAGGACACACACACTGGTCTGACTGGTCTGAGGGGGAGAGAGAGGACACACACACTGGTCTGAGGGGAGAGAGAGGACACACACACTGGTCTGAGGGAGGGAGAGAGAGGACACACACACTGGTCTGACTGGGGGGAGAGGAGGACACACACACTGGTCTGACTGAGGGGAGAGAGGACACACACACTGGTCTGACTGAGGGGAGAGAGGACACACACACTGGTCTGACTGAGGGGAGAGAGAGGACACACACACTGGTCTGACTGAGGGGAGAGAGAGGACACACACACTGGTCTGACTGAGGGAGAGAGAGGACACACACACTGGTCTGACTGAGGGGGAGAGAGAGGACACACACACTGGTCTGACTGAGGGAGAGAGAGAGGACACACACACTGGTCTGACTGAGGGGAGAGAGAGGACACACACACTGGTCTGACTGAGGGGAGAGAGAGGACACACACACTGGTCTGACTGAGGGGGAGAGAGGACACACACACTGGTCTGACTGAGGGGGAGAGAGGACACACACACTGGTCTGACTGTCTGACTGAGGGGGGGAGAGAGGACACACACACTGGTCTGAGGGGGGAGAGAGAGGACACACACACTGGTCTGAGGGGGAGAGAGAGGACACACACACTGGTCTGACTGAGGGGAGAGAGAGGACACACACACTGGTCTGACTGAGGGGAGAGAGAGGACACACACACTGGTCTGACTGAGGGGAGAGAGAGGACACACACACTGGTCTGACTGAGGGGAGAGAGGACACACACACTGGTCTGACTGAGGGGAGAGAGAGGACACACACACTGGTCTGACCGAGGGGAGAGAGAGGACACACACACTGGTCTGACTGAGGGGAGAGAGAGGACACACACACTGGTCTGACTGAGGGGAGAGAGAGGACACACACACTGGTCTGACTGAGGGGAGAGAGAGGACACACACACTGGTCTGACTGAGGAGAGAGAGAGGACACACACTGGTCTGACTGGTCTGAGGGGAGAGAGGACACACACACTGGTCTGACTGAGGGGAGAGAGAGGACACACACACTGGTCTGACTGAGGGAGAGGACACACACACTGGTCTGACACACACACTGGTCTGACTGAGGGGAGAGAGAGGACACACACACTGGTCTGACTGAGGGGAGAGAGGACACACACACTGGTCTGACTGAGGGGAGAGAGAGGACACACACACTGTTCTGAGGGGAGAGAGAGAGGACACACACACTGGTCTGAGGGGAGAGAGAGAGGACACACACACTGGTCTGACTGAGGGGAGAGAGAGGACACACACACTGGTCTGACTGAGGGGAGAGAGAGGACAAACACACTGGTCTGACTGAGGGGAGAGAGAGGACACACACACTGGTCTGACTGAGGGGAGAGAGAGGACACACACACTGGTCTGAGGGGAGAGAGAGAGGACACACACACTGGTCTGAGGGGAGAGAGAGAGGACACACACACTGGTCTGAGGGGAGAGAGAGAGGACACACACACTGGTCTGAGGGGAGAGAGAGAGGACACACACACTGGTCTGACTGAGGGGAGAGAGAGGACACACACACTGGTCTGAGGGGAGAGAGAGAGGACACACACACTGGTCTGAGGGGAGAGAGAGGACACACACACTGGTCTGAGGGGAGAGAGAGAGGACACACACACTGGTCTGACTGAGGGGAGAGAGGACACACACACTGGTCTGACTGAGGGGAGAGAGAGGACACACACACTGGTCTGACTGAGGGGAGAGAGAGGACACACACACTGGTCTGACTGAGGGGAGAGAGGACACACACACTGGTCTGACTGAGGGGAGAGAGAGGACACACACACTGGTCTGACTGAGGGGAGAGAGAGGACACACACACTGGTCTGACTGAGGGGAGAGAGGACACACACACTGGTCTGACTGAGGGGAGAGAGGACACACACACTGGTCTGACTGAGGGGAGAGAGGACACACACACTGGTCTGACTGAGGGGAGAGAGAGGACACACACTGGTCTGACTGAGGGGAGAGAGAGGACACACACACTGGTCTGACTGAGGGGAGAGAGAGGACACACACACTGGTCTGACTGAGGGGAGAGAGAGGACACACACACTGGTCTGAGGGGAGAGAGAGAGGACACACACACTGGTCTGAGGGGAGAGAGAGAGGACACACACACTGGTCTGAGGGGAGAGAGAGAGGACACACACACTGGTCTGACTGAGGGGAGAGAGAGGACACACACACTGGTCTGAGGGGAGAGAGAGAGGACACACACACTGGTCTGAGGGGAGAGAGAGAGGACACACACACTGGTCTGAGGGGAGAGAGAGAGGACACACACACTGGTCTGACTGAGGGGAGAGAGGACACACACACTGGTCTGACTGAGGGGAGAGAGAGGACACACACACTGGTCTGACTGAGGGGAGAGAGAGGACACACACACTGGTCTGACTGAGGGGAGAGAGAGGACACACACACTGGTCTGACTGAGGGGGAGAGAGGACACACACACTGGTCTGACTGAGGGGGAGAGAGGACACACACACTGGTCTGACTGAGGGGAGAGAGAGGACACACACACTGGTCTGACTGAGGAGAGAGAGAGGACACACACTGGTCTGACCGAGGGAGAGAGAGGACACACACACTGGTCTGACTGAGGGGAGAGAGAGAGGACACACACACTGGTCTGACTGAGGGGAGAGAGAGGACACACACACTGGTCTGAGGGGAGAGAGAGGACACACACACTGGTCTGACCGAGGGGAGAGAGAGGACACACACACTGGTCTGACTGAGGAGAGAGAGAGGACACACACACTGGTCTGACTGAGGGGAGAGAGAGGACACACACACTGGTCTGACTGAGGGGAGAGAGAGGACACACACACTGGTCTGAGGGGAGAGAGAGGACACACACACTGGTCTGACTGAGGGGAGAGAGAGGACACACACACTGGTCTGACTGAGGGGAGAGAGAGGACACACACACTGGTCTGACCGAGGGGAGAGAGGACACACACACTGGTCTGAGGGGAGAGAGAGGACACACACACTGGTCTGACCGAGGGGAGAGAGAGGACACACACACTGGTCTGACTGAGGGGAGAGAGAGGACACACACACTGGTCTGACCGAGGGGAGAGAGAGGACACACACACTGGTCTGAGGGGAGAGAGAGGACACACACACTGGCCTGACTGAGGGGAGAGAGAGACAGGCTGGTGACACTGGCCTGACCGAGGGGAGAGAGAGAGACAGGCTGGTGACACTGGCCTGACCGAGGGGAGAGACAGGCTGGTGACACTGGCCTGACCGAGGGGAGAGACAGGCTGGTGGCACTGGCCTGACCGAGGGGAGAGACAGAGACAGGCTGGTGACACTGGCCTGACTGAGAGGAGAGAGACAGGCTGGTGACACTGGCCTGACCGAGGGGAGAGACAGGCTGGTGACACTGGCCTGACCGAGGGGAGAGACAGGCTGGTGACACTGGCCTGACCGAGGGGAGAGAGAGAGACAGGCTGGTGACACTGGCCTGACCGAGGGGAGAGACAGGCTGGTGACACTGGCCTGACCGAGGGGAGAGACAGGCTGGTGACACTGGCCTGACCGAGGGGAGAGACAGGCTGGTGGCACTGGCCTGACCGAGGGGAGAGACAGAGACAGGCTGGTGACACTGGCCTGACTGAGAGGAGAGAGACAGGCTGGTGACACTGGCCTGACTGAGGGGAGAGAGACAGGCTGGTGACACTGGTCTGACCGAGGGGAGAGAGAGAGAGACAGGCTGGTGACACTGGCCTGACCGAGGGGAGAGAGAGAGAGACAGGCTGGTGACACTGGCCTGACCGAGGGGAGAGAGAGAGACAGGCTGGTGACACTGGCCTGACCGAGGGGAGAGAGAGAGAGACAGGCTGGTGACACTGGCCTGACCGAGGGGAGAGAGAGAGAGACAGGCTGGTGACACTGGCCTGACCGAGGGGAGAGACAGGCTGGTGACACTGGCCTGACCGAGGGGAGAGACAGGCTGGTGACACTGGCCTGACCGAGGGGAGAGACAGGCTGGTGGCACTGGCCTGACCGAGGGGAGAGACAGAGACAGGCTGGTGACACTGGCCTGACTGAGAGGAGAGAGACAGGCTGGTGACACTGGCCTGACTGAGGGGAGAGAGACAGGCTGGTGACACTGGTCTGACCGAGGGGAGAGAGAGAGACAGGCTGGTGACACTGGCCTGACCGAGGGGAGAGAGAGAGAGACAGGCTGGTGACACTGGCCTGACCGAGGGGAGAGAGAGAGACAGGCTGGTGACACTGGCCTGACCGAGGGGAGAGAGAGAGAGACAGGCTGGTGACACTGGTCTGACCGAGGGGAGAGAGAGAGACAGGCTGGTGACACTGGCCTGACCGAGGGGAGAGAGAGAGACAGGCTGGTGACACTGGCCTGACCGAGGGGAGAGAGAGAGACAGGCTGGTGACACTGGCCTGACTGAGGGGAGAGAGACAGGCTGGTGACACTGGCCTGACCGAGGGGAGAGAGAGAGAGACAGGCTGGTGACACTGGCCTGACCGAGGGGAGAGAGAGAGAGACAGGCTGGTGACACTGGCCTGACCAAGGGGAGAGAGAGAGAGACAGGCTGGTGACACTGGCCTGACTGAGGGGAGAGAGACAGGCTGGTGACACTGGTCTGACCGAGGGGAGAGAGAGAGAGACAGGCTGGTGACACTGGCCTGACCGAGGGGAGAGAGAGAGAGACAGGCTGGTGACACTGGCCTGACCGAGGGGAGAGAGAGAGACAGGCTGGTGACACTGGCCTGACCGAGGGGAGAGAGAGAGAGACAGGCTGGTGACACTGGTCTGACCGAGGGGAGAGAGAGAGACAGGCTGGTGACACTGGCCTGACCGAGGGGAGAGAGAGAGACAGGCTGGTGACACTGGCCTGACCGAGGGGAGAGAGAGAGACAGGCTGGTGACACTGGCCTGACTGAGGGGAGAGAGACAGGCTGGTGACACTGGCCTGACCGAGGGGAGAGAGAGAGAGACAGGCTGGTGACACTGGCCTGACCGAGGGGAGAGAGAGAGAGACAGGCTGGTGACACTGGCCTGACCAAGGGGAGAGAGAGAGAGACAGGCTGGTGACACTGGCCTGACCGAGGGGAGAGAGAGAGACAGGCTGGTGACACTGGCCTGACCGAGGGGAGAGAGACAGAGACAGGCTGGTGACACTGGTCTGACCGAGGGGAGAGAGACAGAGACAGGCTGGTGACACTGGCCTGACCGAGGGGAGAGAGAGAGACAGGCTGGTGACACTGGCCTGACCGAGGGGGAGAGAGAGACAGGCTGGTGACACTGGCCTGACCGAGGGAGAGAGAGAGACAGGCTGGTGACACTGGCCTGACCGAGGGAGAGAGACAGAGACAGGCTGGTGACACTGGCCTGACCGAGGGGAGAGAGAGAGACAGGCTGGTGACACTGGCCTGACCGAGGAGAGAGAGACAGGCTGGTGACACTGGCCTGACCGAGGGGAGAGAGACAGAGACAGGCTGGTGACACTGGCCTGACCGAGGGGAGAGAGAGAGAGACAGGCTGGTGACACTGGCCTGACCGAGGGGGAGAGAGAGACAGGCTGGTGACACTGGCCTGACCGAGGGAGAGAGAGACAGGCTGGTGACACTGGCCTGACCAAGGGGAGAGAGAGAGAGACAGGCTGGTGACACTGGCCTGACCGAGGGGAGAGAGAGAGACAGGCTGGTGACACTGGCCTGACCGAGGGGAGAGAGAGAGAGACAGGCTGGTGACACTGGTCTGACCGAGGGGAGAGAGAGAGACAGGCTGGTGACACTGGCCTGACCGAGGGGAGAGAGAGAGACAGGCTGGTGACACTGGCCTGACCGAGGAGAGAGAGAGACAGGCTGGTGACACTGGCCTGACCGAGGGGAGAGAGACAGGCTGGTGACACTGGCCTGACCGAGGGGAGAGAGACAGGCTGGTGACACTGGCCTGACCGAGGGGAGAGAGAGAGACAGGCTGGTGACACTGGCCTGACCGAGGGGAGAGAGACAGAGACAGGCTGGTGACACTGGCCTGACCGAGGGGAGAGAGACAGAGACAGGCTGGTGACACTGGCCTGACCGAGGGGAGAGAGAGAGACAGGCTGGTGACACTGGCCTGACTGAGGGGAGAGAGAGACAGGCTGGTGACACTGGCCTGACCGAGGGGAGAGAGAGACAGGAGACACTGGCCTGCTGGTGACACTGGCCTGACCTGGCCTGACCGAGAGAGAGACAGGCTGGTGACACTGGCCTGACCCGAGGGGAGAGAGACAGGCTGGTGACACTGGCCTGACCGAGGGGAGAGAGAGAGACAGGCTGGTGACACTGGCCTGACCGAGGGGGAGAGACAGGCTGGTGACACTGGCCTGACCGAGAGAGAGACAGGCTGGTGACACTGGCCTGACCGAGGGAGAGAGACAGAGACAGGCTGGTGACACTGGCCTGACCGAGGGGAGAGAGAGAGAGACAGGCTGGTGACACTGGCCTGACCGAGGGGAGAGAGACAGGCTGGTGACACTGGCCTGACCGAGGGGAGAGAGAGAGACAGGCTGGTGACACTGGCCTGACCGAGGGGAGAGAGACAGGCTGGTGACACTGGCCTGACCGAGGGGAGAGAGAGAGACAGGCTGGTGACACTGGCCTGACCGAGGGGAGAGAGACAGAGACAGGCTGGTGACACTGGCCTGACCGAGGGGAGAGAGAGAGAGACAGGCTGGTGACACTGGCCTGACCGAGGGGAGAGAGAGAGACAGGCTGGTGACACTGGCCTGACCGAGGAGAGAGACAGAGACAGGCTGGTGACACTGGCCTGACCGAGGGGAGAGAGAGAGAGACAGGCTGGTGACACTGGCCTGACCGAGGGGAGAGAGAGAGACAGGCTGGTGACACTGGCCTGACCGAGGGGAGAGAGAGAGACAGGCTGGTGACACTGGCCTGACCAAGGGGAGAGAGAGAGAGACAGGCTGGTGACACTGGCCTGACCGAGGGGAGAGAGAGAGACAGGCTGGTGACACTGGCCTGACCGAGGGAGAGAGAGAGACAGGCTGGTGACACTGGCCTGACCGAGGAGAGAGAGAGACAGGCTGGTGACACTGGCCTGACCGAGGGGAGAGAGACAGGCTGGTGACACTGGCCTGACCGAGGGGAGAGAGACAGGCTGGTGACACTGGCCTGACCGAGGGGAGAGAGAGAGACAGGCTGGTGACACTGGCCTGACCGAGGGGAGAGAGACAGGCTGGTGACACTGGCCTGACCGAGGGGAGAGAGAGAGACAGGCTGGTGACACTGGCCTGACCGAGGGGAGAGAGACAGAGACAGGCTGGTGACACTGGCCTGACCGAGGGGAGAGAGACAGAGACAGGCTGGTGACACTGGCCTGACCGAGGGGAGAGAGAGAGACAGGCTGGTGACACTGGCCTGACTGAGGGGAGAGAGAGAGACAGGCTGGTGACACTGGCCTGACCGAGGGGAGAGAGAGAGACAGGCTGGTGACACTGGCCTGACCGAGGAGAGAGAGAGACAGGCTGGTGACACTGGCCTGACCGAGGGGAGAGAGACAGGCTGGTGACACTGGCCTGACAGGCTGGTGACACTGGCCTGGGAGAGAGAGAGACAGGCTGGTGACACTGGCCTGACCGAGGGGAGAGAGACAGGCTGGTGACACTGGCCTGACCGAGGGGAGAGAGAGAGACAGGCTGGTGACACTGGCCTGACCGAGGGGAGAGAGACAGAGACAGGCTGGTGACACTGGCCTGACCGAGGGGAGAGAGAGAGACAGGCTGGTGACACTGGCCTGACCGAGGGGAGAGAGACAGGCTGGTGACACTGGCCTGACCGAGGGGAGAGAGAGAGACAGGCTGGTGACACTGGCCTGACCGAGGGGAGAGAGACAGGCTGGTGACACTGGCCTGACCGAGGGGAGATAGAGAGACAGGCTGGTGACACTGGCCTGACCGAGGGGAGAGAGAGAGAGACAGGCTGGTGACACTGGCCTGACCGAGGGGAGAGAGAGAGACAGGCTGGTGACACTGGCCTGACCGAGGGGAGAGAGACAGGCTGGTGACACTGGCCTGACCGAGGGGAGAGAGACAGAGACAGGCTGGTGACACTGGCCTGACCGAGGGGAGAGAGAGAGACAGGCTGGTGACACTGGCCTGACCGAGGGGAGAGAGAGACAGGCTGGTGACACTGGCCTGACCGAGGGGAGAGAGAGAGACAGGCTGGTGACACTGGCCTGACCGAGGGGAGAGAGAGAGACAGGCTGGTGACACTGGCCTGACCGAGGAGAGAGAGAGACAGGCTGGTGACACTGGCCTGACCGAGGGGAGAGAGACAGGCTGGTGACACTGGCCTGACCGAAGGGAGAGAGACAGAGACAGGCTGGTGACACTGGCCTGACTATGACAGTGTGTGTTTGAGTGACTTTGGGTCACACGGTGTGTGTTGCAATCCCACTACCCAGAAAGTGGTCAGCAATGGCATCCACTTTCACAGACTCCACCAGGGACGGGTAGAAATCACCAAACACCACCAAGATCAATGTATCTAAACACCACCAAGATCAATGTATCAAAACACCACCAAGATCAATGTATCTAAACACCACCAAGATCAAGGTCAACACACCAATTCTCTAGAGAGAAATTAAATCATTTACGAGAGAAGTCAAATAGGCTTGTGGCTGGAGCGTTGGGCCAGTAACCGAAAGGTTGCTGGATCGAATCTCTGAGCTAACAAGGTAAAAATCTGTCGCTCTGCCCCTGAACAAGGCAGTTAACACACTGTTCCCTGGTAGTTTAGTTTTTTAGTTTAGTTTAGTTTATTTTTACAGGGACAGTGCACATTAATCAACGTTTCAGTAAAAGTGCCGGTTTTAGCCAGCCGGCTAATTTTCAACCGCAGTCCCTGGGCAGGTTATTAAAAACAATTACAATATAGACAATAGCAACATAGAACAAGCAAGACATAGCAACATAGGACAAGCAAGACATAGCAACATAGAACAAGCAAGACATAGCAACATAGAACAAGCAAGACGTAGCATACAGACAGAGCAACATAGAACAAAAAGCAGCAAGACCAAATTCATAAAAGCAACAAAGTGTTTCCACACCTCACAAGCTACAGACAACAGACAACATGGAAAGCGGCAACACACAGCTAGGGACCATGTTCACACATCTGATTGACCTTTAGCCAGGTCTTCAAGCATTTTGTGAAAGTGTGATATGTGGTGCAGTTATGTGTGTCTGATGGCAGTGTATTCCAGTAGGTAGGCCGTCATTGTAAATAAGAATTTGTTCTTAACTGACTTGCCTCGTTAAATAAAGGTTCAATTAAAAACAAACTATGGGAGGCTGGGTGCTGAAGGGAGTTGAAGTTTTCATTATTCAAATATTCAACTAAGTTCAGCTCAAACGTACTAATCAACTACAATGACCATCATACATTGCGCCTGTTCTTTTCCATCTTGGACAAAAATGGATTCACTTTAGGTTTAGAAACTCTGTGCTTTTACGCCTGCTAAGTTAGGTTAGATACACACAGACCAATGATGCATGTAAACCCTGCTGATGCTACGTATTGGCCATTGAGAAGCTTTAAGCCGTATTGGCACTCCTCAGTAGGAGCAGTTCTCCATTGAGAAGCTTTAAGCCGTATTGGCACTCCTCAGTAGGAGCAGTTCTCCATTGAGAAGCTTTAAGCCGTATTGGCACTCCTCAGTAGGAGCAGTTCTCCATTGAGAAGCTTTAAGCCGTATTGGCACTCCTCAGTAGGAGCAGTTCTCCATTGAGAAGCTTTAAGCCATATTGGCACTCCTCAGTAGGAGCAGTTCTCCATTGAGAAGCTTTAAGCCGTATTGGCACTCCTCAGTAGGAGCAGTTCTCCATTGAGAAGCTTTAAGCCGTATTGGCACTCCTCAGTAGGAGCAGTTCTCCATTGAGAAGCTTTAAGCCGTATTGGCACTCCTCAGTAGGAGCAGTTCTCCATTGAGAAGCTTTAAGCCGTATTGGCACTCCTCAGTAGGAGCAGTTCTCCATTGAGAAGCTTTAAGCCGTATTGGCACTCCTCAGTAGGAGCAGTTCTCCATTGAGAAGCTTTAAGCCGTATTGGCACTCCTCAGTAGGAGCAGTTCTCCATTGAGAAGCTTTAAGCCACATTGGCACTCCTCAGTAGGAGCAGTTCTCCATTGAGAAGCTTTAAGCCGTATTGGCACTCCTCAGTAGGAGAAGTTCTCCATTGAGAAGCTTTAAGCCGTATTGGCACTCCTCAGTAGGAGAAGTTCTCCATTGGAATTAATGGGATTCTACAGTATTTACACTAAAGGTTTCAAGGACAACATTACATGTGGTTCAGTATTTTTTGTTGTTGTAGTGGGGGACAGTAGCATTAGAACTTTCCAAAAATGTATCATTTATTAGTCATTTCCTATGTGGACCTGACAGAGACAGTGGAATATTTTCAATGTTTTGGCAATTGAATGTGCTCCATTTTTGGCTTTGGTATTTCCATTAAAAGGCGCTAATCATTTTAATGTATTTATTTCATAATGCATTTAATATAAACGTTTTTTTTAAAGAATCGAAACAGGTTTTTTATATAATGAACGGAAACGACCTCAAAAAGCACTAATCGCTCAGCACACTTAAACATGTAATTTTATTTAACTAGGCAAATCAGTCAAGAACAAATTCGTATTCACAATGACGGCCTACACCGTCCAAACCGGGGATTTGTGCACAGCCCTATGGGACTCCCATCACGGCCGGATGTGATACAGCATTAGTACATACGCATGGTCTAAAGTTTACGGGAGGATAAGCACATTCTCAAGTCAAGTTCAGTTTTCCGACTGTGCGTGAAAACTGGTACACGCATGTTTAGGGCCATATTCTGTGAATGTGTAGCGTTTATTCATGAGAGCTCAGGTGAACCGTAGCTTTCTGGGCAGAGAGGAGATCTCGCCTTTTCATCGTCCTTTGCCCAGATATTGGTTCAGGTATCAATACACTTTATCATATTAAGGAATGATCCCCTCGCCTTTTTGTGTTAGACAACTAGTTTATGCTTCTTGTTTATCCAAGCACTTTAGCTAGCTGGCTGGATAGCGTTTTAGCTGGCTGACGACATGGATGCTAAAGTAGGCAACATGATCAGACAGCTTGTCAGCTAACTAGCATCTCTCCCCGGCCCTCCTCTCCCTTCTCCCCGGGCCTTCCTTACGTGTTGTCCTGGTTAAAGTTGGCGAAGAGGAGCTGGCTACAGCCGGTCTCCCCGCTCTGACTAGCCAAGTTCATGGGCCCGGCACCATCTAATCCAGCCGTGTGAGAAAGCAGCAGTCGGGTAGGTTGTGGATAGTAACTGGGTGAGAGTGAAGTTGGCCTGTATTCATGGAGCCATCTCGCTGTTCTCTTGTTGTTGTTGTTTTCTCCGTCGCTGTTGCCCCCTCTCTCTGCGCATGGGCGGTAAAGCAGCGTTTTGCGACAGTTTCTTAAAGGGGCCCTTCCACCATTTCACAGGTTTGGTTTACGGTTGTGTTTGAGGATGGAAGAAGTGTGGTAAATGACAATCACTTAATGGGAACGTCTAAAAAAAATCTATAAATTTATCGGAATCTCGTTTCAGTTGAAACAATAATCTGTTCAACGACCACCTTATACCAAAGATTTTATGAACTAACCCAAGATAGACCAGAGCCTGTGGTTTCCAATGGGAACACATTAATCATAGGTGGCAGAACAAGCAAGGAGGGGGGCAGAGATTTCCGTTAGGAAGCACACTGCCGGCCACTGTGCTTCCTCTCATCACCATGTTTGGTAATGAGTGGAAACGCCAACCGGATGCTTCATATTTACACATCCGGCGAAATATCTGTCTCATTGTTCTGTGGCTGTGGCTATACGATTGATATTATTGATATTCTGCCGTACTTGTCACCAGGAGATGGCGCAGTCTGACAAAATACATTTTCATAATTTCCGACACTGGACAACTGCGGTATAAGAACTGGAGACAGCGTCCAAGATGCCCGCCCGTTGTTGTCAAGGTAATGTAATGTAATATACTCAAATCAAATTGTACTTGTTACATGCCTTGAATACAACAGGTGTAGTAGACCTTACAGTGAAATGCTTGCTTACAAGCCCTTTACCAACAAAGCAACATTTTTCAAAAGTAAGACACTTTTTCCACATGTTGTTACGTTACAACCTTATTCTAAAATGTATTAAATAGTTTTTTTCCTCATCAATCTACACACAATACCCCATAATGACATCACAATACATTTACATTTACATTTAAGTCATTTAGCAGACGCTCTTATCCAGAGCGACTTACAAATTGGTGCATTCACCTTATGACCTCCAGTGGAACAGTAGTGCATCTAAATCTTTCAGGGGAGGGGGTGAGAGGGATTACTTTATCCTATCCTAGGTATTCCTTAAAGAGGTGGGGTTTCAGGTGTCTCCGGAAGGTGGTGATTGACTCCGCTGTCCTGGCGTCGTGAGGAGTTTGTTCCACCATTGGGGGCCAGAGCAGCGAACAGTTTTGACTGGGCTGAGGCGGGAACTGTACTTCCTCAGTGGTAGGGAGGCGAGCAGGCCAGAGGTGGATGAACGCAGTGCCCTTGTTTGGGTGTAGGGCCTGATCAGAGCCTGGAGGTACTGAGGTGCCGTTCCCCTCACAGCTCCGTAGGCAAGCACCATGGTCTTGTAGCGGATGCGAGCTTCAACTGGAAGCCAGTGGAGGGAGCGGAGGAGCGGGGTGACGTGAGAGAACTTGGGAAGGTTAAACACCAGACGGGCTGCGGCGTTCTGGATGAGTTGTAGGGGTTTAATGGCACAGGCAGGGGCCCAGCCAACAGCGAGTTGCAGTAATCCAGACGGGAGATGACAAGTGCCTGGATTAGGACCTGCGCCGCTTCCTGTGTGAGCAGGGTCGTACTCTGCGGATGTTGTAGAGCATGAACCTACAGGAGCGGGCCGCCTTGATGTTAGTTGAGAACGACAGGGTGTTGTCAGGATCACGCCAAGGTTCTTAGCGCTCTGGGAGGAGGACACAATGGAGTTGTCAACCGTGATGGCGAGATCATGGAGCGGGCAGTCCTTCCCGGGAGGAAGAGCAGCTCCGTCTTGCCGAGGAGGTTCAGCTTGAGGTGGTGATCCGTCATCCCACGGATATGTCTGCCAGACATGCAGAATGCGATTAGCCACCTGGTCATCAGAAGGGAAAGGAGAAGATTAATTGTGTGTCGTCTGCATAGCAATGATAGGAGAGACCATGTGAGGTTATGACAGAGCCAAGTGACTTGGTGTATAGCGAGAATAGGAGAGGGCCTAGAACAGAGCCCTGGGGACACCAGTGGTGAGAGCACGTGGTGTGGAGCGGATTCTCGCCACGCCACCTGGTAGGAGCGACCTGTCAGGTAGGACGCAATCCAAGCGTGGCCCGCGCGGGAGATGCCCAACTCGGAGAGGGTGGAGAGGAGGATCTGATGGTTCACAGTATCGAAGGCAGCCGATAGGTCTAGAAGGATGAGAGCAGAGGAGAGAGAGTTAGCTTTAGCAGTGCGGAGCGCCTCCGTGATACAGAGAAGAGCAGTCTCAGTTGAATGACTAGTCTTGAAACCTGACTGATTTGGATCAAGAAGGTCATTCTGAGAGATAGCGGGAGAGCTGGCCAAGGACGGCACGTTCAAGAGTTTTGGAGAGAAAGAAAGAAGGGATACTGGTCTGTAGTTGTTGACATCGGAGGGATCGAGTGTAGGTTTTTCAGAAGGGTGCAACTCTCGCTCTCTTGAAGACGGAAGGGCGTAGCCAGCGGTCAGGGATGAGTTGATGAGCGAGGTGAGGTAAGGAGGAGGTCTCCGGAAATGGTCTGGAAGAGAGGAGGGGATAGGGTCAAGCGGGCAGGTTGTAGGGCGGCCGGCCGTCTGGGCGAGATTTCATCTGGAGAGAGAGGGGAGAAAGAGGTCAGAGCACAGGGTAGGGCAGTGTGAGCAGAACCAGCGGTGTCGTTTGACTTAGCAAGCGAGGATCGGATGTCGTCGACCTTCTTTTCAAAATGGTTGGCGAAGTCATCTGCAGAGAGGAGGAGGGGGAGGGGAGGAGGATTCAGGAGGAGGAGAAGGTTGCAAGAGCTTCCTAGGGTTAGAGGCAGATGCTTGGAATTTAGAGTGGTAGAAAGTGGCTTTAGCAGCAGAGAGAGAAGAGGAAAATGTAGAGAGGAGGGAGTGAAAGGATGTCAGGTCCGCAGGGAGGCGGTTTTCCTCCATTTCCGCTCGGCTGCCCGGACCCTGTTCTGTGAGCTCGCAATGAGTCGTCGAGCCACGGAGGCGGGAGGGAGGACCGAACGGCCTGGAGGATAGGGGACATAGAGAGTCAAAGGATGCAGAAAGGGAGGAGAGGAGGGTTGAGGAGGCAGAATCAGGAGATAGGTTGGAGAAGGTTTGAGCAGAGGAAGAGATGATAGGATGGAAGAGGAGAGAGTAGCGGGGAGAGAGAGCGAAGGTTGGGACGGCGCGAAACCATCCAGTAGGGGCAGTGTGGGAAGTGTTGGATGAGAGCGAGAGGGAAAAGGAAACAAGGTAGTGGTCGGAGACTTGGAGGAGTTGCAGCGAGGTTAGTGGAAGAACAGCATCTAGTAAAGATGAGGTCGAGGCGTATTTCCTGCCTTGTGAGTAGGGGGGAAAGGTGAGAGGGTGAGGTCAAAAGAGGAGAGGAGTGGAAAGAAGGAGGCAGAGAAGAATGAGTCAAAGGTAGGCGTGGGGAGGTTAAAGTCGCCCAGAACTGTGAGAGGTGAGCCGTCCTCAGGAAAGGAGCTTATCAAGGCATCAAGCTCATTGATGAACTCTCCGAGGAACCTGGAGGCGATAAATGATAAGGATGTTAAGCTTGAAAGGGCTGGTAAATGTGACAGCATGGAATTCAAAGGAGGCGATAGACAGATGGGTAAGGGGAGAAAGAGAATGACCACTTGGGAGAGATGAGGATCGGTGCCACCACCCCGCTGACCAGAAGCTCTCGGGGTGTGCGAGAACACGTGGGCAGACGAAGAGAGAGCAGTAGGAGTAGCAGTGTTGTCTGTGGTGATCCATGTTTCCGTCAGTGCCAAGAAGTCGAGGGACTGGAGGGAGACATAGGCGGAGATGAACTCTGCCTTGTTGGCCGCAGATCGGCAGTTCCAGAGGCTACCGGAGACCTGGAACCAATACCCCATAATGACATCACAATACCCCATAATGACATCACAATACCCCATAATACCCCATAATGACATCACAATACCCCATAATGACATCACAATACCCCATAATGACAAACTTTTTTTTGGCAAATGTATTAAAACATTTTTTTTTTTAAATATCACATTTACATAAGTATTCAGACCTTTTACTCAGTACTTTGTTGAAGCACCTTTGGCAGCGATTACAGCCTCTAGTCTTCTTGGGTATGATGCTACAAGCTTGGGCCCTGTGTATTATATATATATACATACTGTATGTGAAGGCCCTGTGTATTATAAATATATACATACTGTATGTGAAGGCCCTGTATATATATAAATATATAT
>NW_027039503.1:0-70245 GCF_034236695.1 Oncorhynchus nerka
CTCCTACTGTACAGTACTGTGAGGGTTCTAGTTCTCATCAACATGTATAATATAACACTCTATACTGTACAGTACTGTGAGGGTTCTAGTTCTCATCAGCATGTATAATATCACACTCATACTGTACAGTACTGTGAGGGTTCTAGTTCTCATCAACATGTATAATATAACACTCATACTGTACAGTACTGTGAGGGTTCTAGTTCTCATCAGCATGTATAATATAACACTCATACTGTACAGTACTGTGAGGGTTCTAGTTCTCATCAACATGTATAATATAACACTCCTACTGTACAGTACTGTGAGGGTTCTAGTTCTCATCAACATGTATAATATAACACTCATACTGTACAGTACTGTGAGGGTTCTAGTTCTCATCAACATGTATAATATAACACTCATACTGTGTACAGTACTGTGAGGGTTCTAGTTCTCATCAACATGTATAATATAACACTCATACTGTACAGTACTGTGAGGGTTCTAGTTCTCATCAGCATGTATAATATAACACTCATACTGTACAGTACTGTGAGGGTTCTAGTTCTCATCAACATGTATAATATAACACTCCTACTGTACAGTACTGTGAGGGTTCTAGTTCTCATCAACATGTATAATATAACACTCATACTGTACAGTACTGTGAGGTTACTAGTTCTCATCAACATGTATAATATAACACTCCATACTGTACAGTACTGTGAGGGTTCTAGTTCTCATCAACATGTATAATATAACACTCATACTGTACAGTACTGTGAGGGTTCTAGTTCTCATCAACATGTGTAGTATAACACCTCACTGTACAGTACTGTGAGGTTCAGTTCTCATCAACATGTATAATATAACACTCCTACTGTACAGTACTGTGAGGAGTTCTAGTTCTCATCAACATGTATAGTATAATAATCACTCATACTGTACAGTACTGTGAGGGTTCTAGTTCTCATCAGCATGTATAATATAACACTCCTACTGTACAGTACTGTGAGGTTTCTAGTTCTCATCAACATGTATAGTAAATCACTCATACTGTACAGTACTGTGAGGGTTCTAGTTCTCATCAGTATAATATAACACCTGCTACTGTAACAGTACTGTGAGGGTTCTAGTTCTCATCAACATGTATAGTATAACACTCATACTGTACAGTACTGTGAGGGTTATAGTTCTCATCAGCATGTATGGTATAATCACTCATACTGTACAGTACTGTGAGGGTTCTAGTTCTCATCAACATGTATAATCAATCACTCATACTGTACAGTACTGTGAGGGTTCTAGTTCTCATCAACATGTATAGTATAATCACTCATACTGTACAGTACTCTTGAGGGTTCTAGTTCTCATCAACATGTATAGTATAACACTCACTGTACAGTACTGTGAGGTTCTAGTTCTCATCACTCAGTATAACATCTACTGTACAGTACTGTGAGGGTTCTAGTTCTCATCAACATGTATAATCATCACTTACTGTACAGTACTGTGAGGTTTCTAGTTCTCATCAACATGTATAATCATCATTACTGTGATACTGTGAGGGTTCTAGTTCTCATCAACATGTGTAGTATAAATTACTGTACAGTACTGTGAGGTTTCTAGTTCTCATCAGCATGTGTGAGGTTCTAGTTCTCATCAGCATGTATAATATGGTAAGACTCATAATACAGTACTGTGAGGGTTCTAGTTCTCATCAACATGTATAATATAACACTCATACTGTACAGTACTGTGAGGGTTCCCAAGTTCTATCAACATATAATATATAACACTCATACTGTACAGTACTGTGAGGGTTCTAGTTCTCATCAACATGTATAATATAACACTCATACTGTACAGTACTGTGAGGGTTCTTAGTTCTCATCAACATGTATAATATAACACCCTACTGTACAGTACTGTGAGGGTTCTAGTTCTCATCAACATGTATAATATAACACTCATACTGTACAGTACTGTGAGGGTTCTAGTTCTCATCAACATGTATAATATAACACTCATACTGTACAGTACTGTGAGGGTTCTAGTTCTCATCAACATGTATAATATAATCACTCATACTGTACAGTACTGTGAGGGTTCTAGTTCTCATCAACATGTGTAGTATAACACTCCTACTGTACAGTACTGTGAGGGTTCTAGTTCTCATCAACATGTATAATATAACACTCCTACTGTACAGTACTGTGAGGTTTCTAGTTCTCATCAACATGTATAGTATTATCACTCATACTGTACAGTACTGTGAGGGTTCTAGTTCTCATCAGCATGTATAATATAACACTCCTACTGTACAGTACTGTGAGGGTTCTAGTTCTCATCAACATGTGTAGTATAACACTCCTACTGTACAGTACTGTGAGGGTTCTAGTTCTCATCAACATGTATAATATAACACTCATACTGGTACAGTACTGTGAGGGTTCTAGTTCTCATCAACATGTGTAGTATAACACTCCTACTGTACAGTACTGTGAGGTTTCTAGTTCTCATCAGCATGTATAATATAACACTCCTACTGTACAGTACTGTGAGGGTTCTAGTTCTCATCAGCATGTATAATATAACACTCATACTGTACAGTACTGTGAGGGTTCTAGTTCTCATCAACATGTATAATATAACACTCATACTGTACAGTACTGTGAGGGTTCTAGTTCTCATCAACATGTATAATATAACACTCATACTGTACAGTACTGTGAGGGTTCTAGTTCTCATCAACATGTATAATATAACACTCATACTGTACAGTACTGTGAGGGTTCTAGTTCTCATCAACATGTATAATATAACACTCATACTGTACAGTACTGTGAGGGTTCTAGTTCTCATCAACATGTATAATATAACACTCATACTGTACAGTACTGTGAGGGTTCTAGTTCTCATCAACATGTATAATATAACACTCCTACTGTACAGTACTGTGAGGGTTCTAGTTCTCATCAACATGTATAATATAACACTCATACTGTACAGTACTGTGAGGGTACTAGTTCTCATCAACATGTATAATATAACACTCATACTGTACAGTACTGTGAGGGTTCTAGTTCTCATCAACATGTATAATATAACACTCATACTGTACAGTACTGTGAGGGTTCTAGTTCTCATCAACATGTGTAGTATAACACTCCTACTGTACAGTACTGTGAGGGTTCTAGTTCTCATCAACATGTATAATATAACACTCCTACTGTACAGTACTGTGAGGTTTCTAGTTCTCATCAACATGTATAGTATTATCACTCATACTGTACAGTACTGTGAGGGTTCTAGTTCTCATCAGCATGTATAATATAACACTCCTACTGTACAGTACTGTGAGGGTTCTAGTTCTCATCAACATGTGTAGTATAACACTCCTACTGTACAGTACTGTGAGGGTTCTAGTTCTCATCAACATGTATAATATAACACTCATACTGTACAGTACTGTGAGGGTTCTAGTTCTCATCAACATGTGTAGTATAACACTCCTACTGTACAGTACTGTGAGGTTTCTAGTTCTCATCAGCATGTATAATATAACACTCCTACTGTACAGTACTGTGAGGGTTCTAGTTCTCATCAGCATGTATAATATAACACTCATACTGTACAGTACTGTGAGGGTTCTAGTTCTCATCAGCATGTATAATATAACACTCATACTGTACAGTACTGTGAGGGTTCTAGTTCTCATCAACATGTATAATATAACACTCATACTGTACAGTACTGTGAGGGTTCTAGTTCTCATCAGCATGTATAATATAACACTCATACTGTACAGTACTGTGAGGGTTCTAGTTCTCATCAACATGTATAATATAACACTCCTACTGTACAGTACTGTGAGGGTTCTAGTTCTCATCAACATGTATAATATAACACTCATACTGTACAGTACTGTGAGGGTTCTAGTTCTCATCAACATGTATAATATAACACTCATACTGTACAGTACTGTGAGGGTTCTAGTTCTCATCAACATGTATAATATAACACTCATACTGTACAGTACTGTGAGGGTTCTAGTTCTCATCAACATGTATAATATAACACTCATACTGTACAGTACTGTGAGGGTTCTAGTTCTCATCAACATGTATAATATAACACTCATACTGTACAGTACTGTGAGGGTTCTAGTTCTCATCAACATGTATAATATAACACTCATACTGTACAGTACTGTGAGGGTTCTAGTTCTCATCAACATGTATAATATAACACTCATACTGTACAGTACTGTGAGGGTTCTAGTTCTCATCAACATGTATAATATAACACTCATACTGTACAGTACTGTGAGGGTTCTAGTTCTCATCAACATGTGTAGTATAACACTCCTACTGTACAGTACTGTGAGGGTTCTAGTTCTCATCAACATGTATAATATAACACTCCTACTGTACAGTACTGTGAGGTTTCTAGTTCTCATCAACATGTATAATATAACACTCATACTGTACAGTACTGTGAGGGTTCTAGTTCTCATCAGCATGTATAATATAACACTCCTACTGTACAGTACTGTGAGGGTTCTAGTTCTCATCACCATGTGTAGTATAACACTCCTACTGTACAGTACTGTGAGGGTTCTAGTTCTCATCAACATGTATAATATAACACTCCTACTGTACAGTACTGTGAGGGTTCTAGTTCTCATCAACATGTGTAGTATAACACTCCTACTGTACAGTACTGTGAGGTTTCTAGTTCTCATCAGCATGTATAATATAACACTCCTACTGTACAGTACTGTGAGGGTTCTAGTTCTCATCAGCATGTATAATATAACACTCATACTGTACAGTACTGTGAGGGTTCTAGTTCTCATCAACATGTATAATATAACACTCATACTGTACAGTACTGTGAGGGTTCTAGTTCTCATCAGCATGTATAATATAACACTCATACTGTACAGTACTGTGAGGGTTCTAGTTCTCATCAACATGTATAATATAACACTCATACTGTACAGTACTGTGAGGGTACTAGTTCTCATCAACATGTATAGTATAATCACTCATACTGTACAGTACTGTGAGGGTTCTAGTTCTCATCAGCATGTATAATATAACACTCCTACTGTACAGTACTGTGAGGGTTCTAGTTCTCATCAACATGTATAATATAACACTCCTACTGTACAGTACTGTGAGGGTTCTAGTTCTCATCAACATGTATAGTATAACACTCCTACTGTACAGTACTGTGAGGGTTCTAGTTCTCATCAACATGTATAGTATAACACTCATACTGCACGGTACTGTGAGGGTTCTAGTTCTCATCAACATGTATAGTATTATCACTCATACTGTACAGTACTGTGAGGGTTCTAGTTCTCATCAACATGTATAATATAACACTCATACTGTACAGTACTGTGAGGGTTCTAGTTCTCATCAACATGTATAATATAACACTCCTACTGTACAGTACTGTGAGGGTTCTAGTTCTCATCAACATGTATAATATAACACTCATACTGTACAGTACTGTGAGGGTTCCAGTTCTAATCAACATGTATAGTATAACACTCCTACTGTACAGTACTGTGAGGGTTCTAGTTCTCATCAACATGTATAGTATAACACTCATACTGCACGGTACTGTGAGGGTTCTAGTTTTCCCTCTCTCCTGCGTTTGACCACAAGTTCTCATCAACATCAACATCTTATTTCTTCTCTGGCGATGCATTTTTCAGGAGAAGTGTTTCCCCACCCTGCCAGTCTTCAGAAGAAGTGTCTCCACACCCTGGCAGTCTTCAGAAGAAGTGTCTCCACACCCTGGCAGTTTTCAGGAGAAGTGTCTCCACACCCTGGCAGTCTTCAGGAGAAGTGTCTCCACACCCTGGCAGTCTTCAGAAGAAGTGTCTCCACACCCTGGCAGTCTTCAGGAGGCGGGGCCCCAGCCACCCTGCCAGCCCAGGAGAAATGTCTTCACACCATGTGTCTTCTGTGAGAAGGTCTCCACACCCTGGCAGTTTGCCTTTATAGGAAGTGTCTCCACACCCTGGCAGTCTTCAGGAGAAGTGTCTCACACCTGGCAGTCTTCAGGAGAAGTGTCTCCACACCCCTGGCAGTCTTCAGAACAGATGTCTCCACCCTGCCAGTCTTCAGGAGAAGTATCTCCCACACCCTGGCAGTCTTCAGGAGAAGTGTCTCCACACCTGACAGTCTTCAGAGAAGTTTCTCCACACCTGGCAGTCTTCGGGAAGTGTCTCCACACCCTGCCAGTCTTCAGGAGAAGTGTCTCCACACCCCTGTCAGTCTTCAGGAGAAGTGTCTCCACACCCTGCCAGTCTTCAGAGAAGTGTCTCCACACCCTGTCAGTCTTCAGGAGAAGTGTCTCACACCCTGCCAGTCTTCAGAAGTAGTGTCTCCACACCCTGGCAGTCTTCAGGAGAAGTGTCTCCACCCTGCCAGTCTTCAGGAGAAGTGTCTCCCACACCCCGCATTCATGGCTTCCAGTAAGGGCATCTGGTCATGTGGATGGTGATCATAAACCTTCCACCTCCATGCAGATAAAACCTATGGGGTTTAGGAAGGGAGAACGGGAGGAAGAATAGTGCCTGACATCCTGGGATATACAGCAAGCCAGTCTGACTGCAGCAGAGTGGTGGAATGCCACATGATCCCACACAACAACGACGGTAGGGGAGTTTCTGGCCCCTCTCTCCTCCCGCTGGTACAAGTTGATTATGCAGCTCATCCAGAAAATAACTGAACCTCTCTGTATTGTAGGGGGCCAATAGAGTAGTTTGTGTAACAGCAAACCATCCTGAACAGTACTGCACACACATTGTGATGTTAACTCCTCTCTGGCCCCTGGGACATCCACTCTCTGTCCAATCACATTTCTTCCCCTGCGGCGTGTTTTTGCCAGGTTGAATTCAGCTTCATCCACAAAGATGAATGCATGTGCAGTTTGCCTGGCTTCCATCTCCATTACTCTCTAAAATACAGTAAATCCATAGTTTTACAGTAGTTTTAGTATGCATAGCTGTGTATGTACCCTGTTGGTTTATTGAACAGACATCTTACCTGGACATATTGATACGGACTTCTTTCACATTCACGTTTCTCTCAAAGGTACAACTGCTTCCTCCTTATTTAATGTTTCTCTAGGACTCTGGCCATTGTGGTTGTGCTGACCGTATTCACATTCCCAACAGTGATATTGTCGTTGAGCTGACCGTATTCACATTCCCAACAGTGATATTGTCGTTGTTGACCGTATTCACATTCCCAACAGTGATATTGTCGTTGTGCTGACCGTATTCACATTCCCAACAGTGATATTGTCGTTGTGCTGACCGTATTCACATTCACATTCCCATTCCCACAGTGATATTGTCGTTGTGCTGACCGTATTCACATTCCCAACAGTGATATTGTTGTTTGTACTGACCGTATTCACATTCCCAACAGCTGATATTGTCGTTGTGCTGAGCCGTATTCACATTCCCAACAGTGATATTGTCGTTGTGCTGTTGTGAGCTGACCGTATTCACATTCCCAACAGTGATATTGTCGTTGTGCTGACGTATTCACATTCCCAACAGTGATATTGTCGTTGTGCTGACCGTATTCACATTCCCAACGGTGATATTGTTAGTTGTGCTGACCCGTATTCACATTCCCAACGGTGATATTGTGATATTGTCGTTGTGCTGACCGTATTCACATTCCCAACAGTGATATTGTCGTTGTGCTGACCGTATTCATTCCCAGCATTCCCAACAGTGATATTGTCGTTGTGCTGACCGTATTCACATTCCCAACAGTGATATTGTCGTTGTGCTGTGTTACATTCCCAGCAATCGTTGTGCTGTATTCACATTCCCAACAGTGATATTGTTGTTGTGCTGACCGTATTCACATTCCCAACAGTGATGTTATTGTGCTGACCGTATTCACATTCCCAGCACTCTGTCCCAATTTCCTGCAGTTTGTGCATTGTTGCCAATTACCATGTCAACAATGGCAATTTCCTGACCGCGTCTGATAATATTCTGCCTCTCCCTCCTGTGGAGGCAACATTTGTCGATCCTACTGAAAACACAAACCAATCAATATATTTCAAAATGTCAGTACATGTAAAAATGTGAACATACTGTATTGTACTGTAATATGTAGTTCAATTATCATTGAAGGATGCACATCTCACTGGGAAATTCATACTATTGATGACACTGTTGAACGCTGCAGATTTGGTAGCACCCTTCAACGGGCCTCTCTCAAGAGAGACCATGGTTTACAACATGGTCAATAATTGTGGCCCTAGTCTCATCAGAGACCACCGCTCTTGGTCTTCCTCTCCTTTGTCCTCCACACATTCTCCTCTCCCCACTATTGATCTATCCCCACCAACCTGTCTCCCTCTCCCTGCCACTCTTCTCTCCCCACCAACCTGTCTCCCTCTCCCTGCCACTCTTCTTCCCCACCAACCTGTCTCCTTCTCCCTCCTTCTGCTTGTCCTCCCACATTCTCCTCTCTGACTTTCCCCACCAACCTGTCTCCCTCTCCCTGCCACTCTTCTCCCCACCAACCTGTCTCCCTCTCCCTGCCACTCTTCTTTCCCCCTCACCAACCTGTCTCCCTCTCCCTAACACTCTTCTTTCCCCACCAACCTGTCTCCCTCTCCTGCCACTCTTCTTTCCCCACTAACCTGTCTCCCTCTCCCTGCCACTCTTCTTTCCCCACCAACCTGTCTTCCTCTCCCTGCCACTCTTCTTTCCTCACCAACCTGTCTCCCTCTCCCTGCCACTCTTCTATCCCACCAACCTGTCTCCCTCTCCCTGCCCTCTTCTATCCCCACCAACCTGTCTCCCTCTCCTGCCCTCTTCTTTCCTCACCAACCTGTCTCCCTCTCCCTGCGACTCTTCTATCCCCCACCAACCTGTCTCCCTCTCCCTGCCACTCTTCTCTCCCCACCAACCTGTCTCCTCTCCCTGTCACTCTTCTTCCCCCACCAACCTGTCTCCCTCTCCCTGCCACTCTTCTATCCCCACCAACCTGTCTCCTCTCCCTGTCACACTCTCTCCCCACCAACCTGTCTCCTCTCCCTGCCACTCTTCTATCCCCACCAACCTGTCTCCCTCTCCCTGCCACTCTTCTATCCCACCAACCTGTCTCCCTCTCCCTGCCACTCTTCTATCCCCACCCAACCTGTCTCCCTCTCCCTGCCACTCTTCTATCCCCACCTCAACCTGTCTCCCTCTCCCTGCCACTCTTCTCTCCCCACCAACCTGTCTCCCTCTCCCTGCCACTCTTCTCTCCCCCACCAACCTGTCTCCCACTCCTGCCACTCTTCTATCCCCACCAACCTGTCTCCCTCTCCCTGCCACTCTTCTCTCCCCACCAACCTGTCTCCCTCTCCCTGCCACTCTTCTCTCCCCACCAAACTGTCTCACTCTCCCTGACACTCTTCTCTCCCCACCAACCTGTCTCCCCTCTCCCTCTGCCACTCTTCTATCCCCACCAACCTGTCTCCCTCTCTGCCACTTCTATCCCCACCAACATGTCTCCCTCTCCTGCCACTCTTCTATCCCCACCAACCTGTCTCCCTCTCCCTGCCACTCTTCTATCCCCACCAACCTGTCTCCCTCTCCCTGTCACACTTCTCTCCCCACCAACCTGTCTCCCTCTCCCTGCCACTCTTCTATCCCCACCAACCTGTCTCCCTCTCCTGCCACCCTTCTATCCCCACCAACCTGTCTCCCCCCTCTCCCTGCCACTCTTCTATCCCCCACCAACCTGTCTCCCTTTCCTGCCACTCTTCTATCCCCACAACCTGTCTCCCTCCTCCCTGCCACTCTTCTCTCCCTATAACCTGTCTTCCTCTCCCTCCCTCTTCTCTCCCCACCAGCCTGTCTCCCTCTCCCTGCCACTCTTCTATCCCCACCAGCCTGTCTCCCTCTCCCTGCCTCTTCTATCCCCACCAACATGTCTCCCCTCTCCCTGCCACTCTTCTATCCCCACCAACCTGTCTCCTCTCCCTGCCACTCTTCTATCCCCCACCAACCTGTCTCCTCTCCCCCTGTCACACTTCTCTCCCCACCAACCTGTCTCCCTCTCCTGCCACTCTTCCATCCCCACCAACCTGTCTCCCTCTCCCTGCCACTCTTCTCCCCCACCAACCTGTCTCCCTGCCACTCTTCTATCCCCACCAACCTGTCTCCCTCTCACTGCCACTCTTCTATCCCCACCAACCTGTCTCCCTCTCCCTGCCACTCTTCTATCCCCACCAACCTGTCTCCCTCTCCCTGCCACTCTTCTCTCCCCATCAAACTGTCTCCCTCTCCCTGTCACACTTCTCTCCCCACCAACCTGTCTCCTCTCCCTGCCACTCTTCCATCCCCCACCAGCCTGTCTCTCTCTCCCTGCCACTCTTCTATCCCCCACCAGCCTGTCTCCCTCTCCTGCCACTCTTCTATCCCCACCAACCTGTCTCCCTCTCCCTGCCACTCTTCTATCCCCACCAACCTGTCTCCCTCTCCCTGCCACTCTTCTATCCCCACCAACCTGTCTCCCTCTCTCCCCACCTCCTTCTCTCCCCCACCAACCTGTCTTCCTCTCCTGCCCACTCTTCTCTCCCCACCAACCTGTCTCCCTCTCCCTGCCACTCTTCTCTCCCCACCAACCTGTCTCCCTCTCCCTGCCACCCTTCTATCCCCACCAACCTGTCTCCCTCTCACTGCCACTCTTCTATCCCCCTCCAGCCTGTCTCCCTCTCCCTGCCACTCTTCTATCCCCACCAACCTGTCTCCCTCTCCCTGCCACTCTTCTCTCCCCACCAACCTGTCTTCCTCTCCCTGCCACTCTTCTCTCCCCCACCAACCTGTCTCCCTCTCCCTGCCACTCTTCTATCCCCACCAACCTGTCTCCTCTCCCTGCCCTCTTCTATCCCCACCAACATGTCTCTCCCTCTCCCTGCCACTCTTCTCTCCCCCACCAGCCTGTCTCCCTCTCCCTGCCACTCTTCTCTCCCCACCAAACTGTCTCACACTCTCCTGACCTCTTCTCTCCCCACCAACCTGTCTCCCCTCTCCCTGCCACTCTTCTATCCCCACCAACCTGTCTCCCTCTCCCTATCTTCTATCCCCACCAACATGTCTCCCTCTCACACACTCTTCTATCCCCACCAACCTGTCTCCCTCTCCTGCCATCTTCCTATCCCCACCAACCTGTCTCCCTCCCTGTCCGCCTCTCCCCACCAACCTGTCTCCCTCTCCCTGCCACTCTTCTATCCCCATAGCCTGTCTCCCTCTCCCCTGCCACCTTCTATCCCCCACCAACCTGTCTCCCTCTCCCTGCCCTCTTCTATCCCCACCAGCCTGTCTCCTTTCCCTGCCACTCTTCTATCCCCACCAACCTGTCTCCTCTCCTGCCACTCTTCTCTCCCCACCAACCTGTCTTCCTCTCCCTGCCACTCTTCTCTCCCCCACCAACCTGTCTCCCTCTCCTGCCATCTTCTATCCCCACCAACCTGTCTCCCTCTCCCTGCCACTCTTCTATCCCCCACCAACATGTCTCCCTCTCCTGCCACTCTTCTATCCCCACCAACCTGTCTCCCTCTCCTGCCACTCTTCTATCCCCATACAACCTGTCTCCCCTCCTGTCACTTCTCTCCCCACCAACCTGTCTCCCTCTCCCTGCCCACTCTTCCATCCCCACCAACCTGTCTCCCTCTCCCTGCCACTCTTCTATCCCCACCAACCTGTCTCCCTCTCCTGCACTCTTCTATCCCCACGCAACCTGTCCTCCCTCTCCCTGCCACTCTTCTATCCCCACCAACCTGTCTCCCTCTCCCTGCCACTCTTCTATCCCCACCAACCCTGTCTCCCCTCTCCCTGCCACTCTTCTCCCCATCAAACCCTGTCTCCCTCTCCTGTCACACTTCTCTCCCCACCAACCTGTCTCCCTCTCCCTGCCACTCTTCCATCCCCACCAACCTGTCTCCCTCTCCCTGCCACTCTTCTATCCCCACCAACCTGTCTCCCTCTCCCTGCCACTCTTCTATCCATAACCTGTCTCCCTCTCCTGCCACTCTTCCCCTATCCCCACCAACCTGTCTCCCCTCTCCCTGCCTCTTCTATCCCCACCTTGACTGTCTCCCTCTCCCTGCCACTCTTCTCTCCCCACCAACCTGTCTTCCCTCTCCCTGCCACTCTTCTCTCCCCACCAACCTGTCTCCCTCTCCCTGCCACTCTTCTCTCCCCCACCAACCTGTCTCCCTCTCCCTGCCACCCTTCTATCCCCACCAACCTGTCTCCCTCTCCCTGCCACTCTTCTATCCCCACCAACCTGTCTCCCTCTCCCTGCCACTCTTCTCTCCCCCACCAACCTGTCTTCCTCTCCCTGCCCTCTTCTCTCCCCACCAACCTGTCTCCCTCTCCCTGCCACTCTTCTATCCCCACCAACCTGTCTCCTCTCCCTGCCACTCTTCTATCCCCACCAACATGTCTCCCTCCCTCTGCCTTATCTTCTATCCCCCACCAACCTGTCTCCCTCTCCCTGCCACTCTTCTATCCCCACCAACCTGTCTCCTCTCCTGTCACACTTCTCTCCCCACCAACCTGTCTCCCTCTCTGCCACTCTTCTATCCCCACCAACCTGTCTCCCTCTCCTGCCCTCTTCTCCCCCACCAACCTGTCTCCTTCTCCTGCCACACTTCTCTCCCCACCAACCTGTCTCCCTCTCCCTGCCACCCTTCTATCCCCACCAACCTGTCTCCCTCTCCCTGCCACTCTTCTATCCCCACCAACCTGTCTCCCTCTCCCTGCCACTCTTCTATCCCCACCAACCTGTCTCCCTCCCTGCCACTCTTCTATCCCCCACCAACCTGTCTCCCTCTCCCTGCCACTCTTCTATCCCCACCAACCTGTCTCCCTCTCCTGCCACTCTTCTATCCCCACCAACCTGTCTCCCTCTCCTGTCACACTTCTCTCCCCACCAACCTGTCTCCTCTCCCTGCCACTCTTCTATCCCCACCAACCTGTCTCCCTCTCCTGCCACTCTTCTCTCCCCACCAACCTGTCTCCTTCTCCCTGCCCACTTCTCTCCCCACCAACCTGTCTCCCTCTCCCTGCCACCCCCTTCTATCCCCACCAACCTGTCTCCCTCTCCTGCCACTCTTCTATCCCCACCAACCTGTCTCCCTCTCCCTGCCACTCTTCTATCCCCACCAACCTGTCTCCCTCTCCCTGCCACTCTTCTATCCCCACCAACCTGTCTCCCTCTCCCTGCCACTCTTCTATCCCCACCAACCTGTCTCCCTCTCCTGCCACTCTTCTATCCCCACCAACCTGTCTCCCTCTCCTGCCACTCTTCCATCCCCACCAACCTGTCTCCCTCTCCCTGCCACTCTTCTATCCCCACCAACCTGTCTCCCTCTCCCTGCCACTCTTCTATCCCCCACCAACCTGTCTCCTCTCCTGCCACTCTTCTATCCCCACCAACCTGTCTCCCTCTCCCTGCCACTCTTCTATCCCCACCAACCTGTCTCCCTCTCCCTGCCACTCTTCTCTCCCCACCAACCTGTCTTCCTCTCCCTGCCACTCTTCTCTCCCCACCAACCTGTCTCCCTCCCTGCCACTCTTCTATCCCCACCAACCTGTCTCCCTCTCCCTGCCACTCTTCTCTCCCCACCAACCTGTCTCCCTCTCCCTGCCACTCTTCTCCCCCACCAAACTGTCTCACTCTCCCTGACACTCTTCTCTCCCCACCAACCTGTCTCCCTCTCCCTGCCACTCTTCTATCCCCACCAACCTGTCTCCCTCTCCCTGCCACTCTTCTATCCCCACCAACATGTCTCCTCTCCCTGCCACTCTTCTATCCCCACCAACCTGTCTCCCTCTCCCTGCCCTCTTCTATCCCCACCAAGCTGTCCCCTTCTCCCTGCCACACTTCTCTCCCCACCAACCTGTCTCCCTCTCCCTGTCACTCTTCTATCCCCCACCAACCTGTCTCCCTCTCCCTGCCACTCTTCTTTCCCCACCAACCTGTCTCCTCTCCCTGCCACTCGTCTATCCCCACCAACCTGTCTCCCTCTCCCCTGCCACTCTTCTTTCCCCACTCAACCTGTCTCCTCTCCCTGCCACTCTTCTTTCCCCCACCAACCTGTCTCCTCTCCCTGCCACTCTTCTTTCCCCCACCAACCTGTCTCCCTCTCCCTGCCACTCTTCTCTCCCACCAACCTGTCTCCCTCTCCCTGCCACTCTTCTCTCCCCACCAAACTGTCTCACTCTCCCTGACACTCTTCTCTCCCCACCAACCTGTCTCCCTCTCCCTGCCACTCTTCTATCCCCACCAACCTGTCTCCTCTCCCTGCTACTCTTCTATCCCCACCAACCTGTCTCCCTCTCCTGCCACTCTTCTTCTCCCCACCAAACTGTCTCACTCTCCCTGCCACTCTTCTCTCCCCACCAACCTGTCTCCCTCTCCTGCCACTCTTCTATCCCCACCAACCTGTCTCCCTCTCCCTGCCACTTCTATCCCCACCAACCTGTCTCCCTCTCCCTGCAACTCTTCTATCCCCACCAACCTGTCTCCCTCTCCCTGCCACTCTTCTATCCCCACCAACCTGTCTCCCTCTCCCTGCCACTCTTCTATCCCCACCAACCTGTCTCCCTCTCCTGCCACACTCTCTCCCCACCAACCTGTCTCCCTCTCCCTGCCACTCTTCTATCCCCACCAACCTGTCTCCCTCTCCCTGCCACTCTTCTATCCCCACCAACCTGTCTCCCTCTCCCTGCCACTCTTCTATCCCCACCAACCTGTCTCCCTCTCCCTGCCACTCTTCTATCCCCACCAACCTGTCTCCCTCTCCCTGCCACTCTTCTATCCCCACCAAGCTGTCTCCTTCTCCCTGCCACACTTCTCTCCCCACCAACCTGTCTCCCTCTCCCTGTCACTCTTCTATCCCCACCAACCTGTCTCCCTCTCCCTGCCACTCTTCTTTCCCCACCAACTTGTCTCCCTCTCCCTGCCACTCTTCTATCCCCACCAACCTGTCTCCCTCTCCCTGCCACTCTTCTTTCCCCACCAACCTGTCTCCCTCTCCCTGCCACTCTTCTTTCCCCACCAACCTGTCTCCCTCTCCCTGCCACTCTTCTTTCCCCACCAACCTGTCTCCCTCTCCCTGCCACTCTTCTCTCCCCACCAACCTGTCTCCCTCTCCCTGCCCTCTTCTCTCCCCCACCAAACTGTCTCACTCTCCCTGACACTCTTCTCTCCCCACCAACCTGTCTCCCTCTCCTGCCACTCTTCTATCCCCACCAACCTGTCTCCCTCTCCCTGCCACTCTTCTATCCCCACCAACCTGTCTCCCTCTCCCTGCCACTCTTCTCTCCCCACCAAACTGTCTCAATCTCCCTGCCACTCTTCTCTCCCCACCAACCTGTCTCCCTCTCCCTGCCACACTTCTATCCCCACCAACCCGTCTCCCTCTCCCTGCCACTCTTCTATCCCCACCAACCTGTCTCCCTCTCCCTGCAACTCTTCTATCCCCACCAACCTGTCTCCCTCTCCCTGCCACTCTTCTATCCCCACCAACCTGTCTCCCTCTCCCTGCCACTCTTCTATCCCCACCAACCTGTCTCCCTCTCCCTGCCACACTTCTCTCCCCACCAACCTGTCTCCCTCTCCCTGCCACTCTTCTCTCCCCACCAACCTGTCTCCCTCTCCCTGCCACTCTTCTATCCCCACCAACCTGTCTCCCTCTCCCTGCCACTCTTCTATCCCCACCAACCTGTCTCCCTCTCCTCCTGTCTTCTATCCCCACCAACCTGTCTCCCTCTCCCTGCCACTCTTCTATCCCCACCAACCTGTCTCCCTCTCCTGCCACTCTTCTATCCCCACCAACCTGTCTCCCTCTCCCTGCCACACTTCTCCCCCACCCCAACCTGTCTCCCTCTCCCTGCCACTCTTCTATCCCCACCAACCTGTCTCCCTCTCCTGCCACTCTTCTATCCCCACCAACCTGTCTCCCTCTCCCTGCCACTCTTCTATCCCCACCAACCTGTCTCCCTCTCCCTGCCACTCTTCTATCCCCACCAACCTGTCTCCCTCTCCCTGCCACTATTCTATCCCCACCAAGCTGTCTCCTTCTCCCTGCCACACTTCTCTCCCCACCAACCTGTCTCCCTCTCCCTGTCACTCTTCTATCCCCACCAACCTGTCTCCCTCTCCCTGCCACTCTTCTTTCCCCACCAACTTGTCTCCCTCTCCCTGCCACTCTTCTATCCCCACCAACCTGTCTCCCTCTCCCTGCCACTCTTCTTTCCCCACCAACCTGTCTCCCTCTCCCTGCCACTCTTCTTTCCCCACCAACCTGTCTCCCTCTCCCTGCCACTCTTCTTTCCCCACCAACCTGTCTCCCTCTCCCTGCCACTCTTCTCTCCCCCACCAACCTGTCTCCCTCTCCCTGCCACTCTTCTCTCCCCCACCAAACTGTCTCACTCTCCTGACACTCTTCTCTCCCCACCAACCTGTCTCCCTCTCCCTGCCACTCTTCTATCCCCACCAACCTGTCTCCCTCTCCCTGCCACTCTTCTATCCCCCCACCAACCTGTCTCCCTCTCCCTGCCACTCTTCTCTCCCCACCAAACTGTCTCCCTCTCCCTGCCACTCTTCTTTCCCCACCAACTTGTCTCCCTCTCCCTGCCACTCTTCTATCCCCACCAACCTGTCTCCCTCTCCCTGCCACTCTTCTTTCCCCACCAACCTGTCTCCTCTCCCTGCCACTCTTCTTTCCCCACCAACCTGTCTCCCTCTCCCTGCCACTCTTCTTTCCCCACCAACCTGTCTCCCTCTCCCTGCCACTCTTCTCTCCCCACCAACCTGTCTCCCTCTCCCTGCCACTCTTCTCTCCCCACCAAACTGTCTCACTCTCCCTGACACTCTTCTCTCCCCACCAACCTGTCTCCCTCTCCCTGCCACTCTTCTATCCCCACCAACCTGTCTCCCTCTCCCTGCCACTCTTCTATCCCCACCAACCTGTCTCCCTCTCCCTGCCACTCTTCTCTCCCCACCAAACTGTCTCAATCTCCCTGCCACTCTTCTCTCCCCACCAACCTGTCTCCCTCTCCCTGCCACACTTCTATCCCCACCAACCTGTCTCCCTCTCCCTGCCACTCTTCTATCCCCACCAACCTGTCTCCCTCTCCCTGCAACTCTTCTATCCCCACCAACCTGTCTCCCTCTCCCTGCCACTCTTCTATCCCCACCAACCTGTCTCCCTCTCCTGCCACTCTTCTATCCCCACCAACCTGTCTCCCTCTCCCTGCCACACTTATCTCCCCACCAACCTGTCTCCCTCTCCCTGCCACTCTTCTCTCCCCACCAACCTGTCTCCCTCTCCCTGCCACTCTTCTTTCCCCACCAACCTGTCTCCCTCTCCCTGCCACTCTTCTTTCCCCACCAACCTGTCTCCCTCTCCCTGCCACTCTTCTTTCCCCACCAACCTGTCTCCCTCTCCCTGCCACTCTTCTCTCCCCACCAACCTGTCTCCCTCTCCCTGCCACTCTTCTCTCCCCACCAAACTGTCTCACTCTCCCTGACACTCTTCTCTCCCCACCAACCTGTCTCCCTCTCCCTGCCACTCTTCTATCCCCACCAACCTGTCTCCCTCTCCCTGCCACTCTTCTATCCCCACCAACCTGTCTCCCTCTCCCTGCCACTCTTCTCTCCCCACCAAACTGTCTCCCTCTCCCTGCCACTCTTCTTTCCCCACCAACTTGTCTCCCTCTCCCTGCCACTCTCTTCTATCCCCACCAACCTGTCTCCCTCTCCCTGCCACTCTTCTTTCCCCACCAACCTCTCTCCCTCTCCCTGCCACTCTTCTTTCCCACCAACCTGTCTCCTCTCCCTGCCACTCTTCTTTCCCCACTAACCTGTCTCCTCTCCTGCCCTCTTCTCTCCCACCAACCTGTCTCCCTCTCCCTGCCATCTTCTCTCCCCCACCAAACTGTCTCACTCTCCTGACACTCTTCTCTCCCCACCAACCTGTCTCCCTCTCCTGCCACTCTTCTATCCCCACCAACCTGTCTCCCTCTCCCTGCCACTCTTCTATCCCCACCAACCTGTCTCCCTCTCCCTGCCACTCTTCTCTCCCCACCAAACTGTCTCAATCTCCCTGCCACTCTTCTCTCCCCACTAACCTGTCTCCCTCTCCTGCCACACTTCTATCCCCACCAACCTGTCTCCCTCCCTGCCACTCTTCTATCCCCACCAACCTGTCTCCCTCTCCTGCAACTCTTCTATCCCACCAACCTGTCTCCCTCTCCCTGCCACTCTTCTATCCCCACCAACCTGTCTCCCTCTCCCTGCCACTCTTCTATCCCCACCAACCTGTCTCCCTCTCCCTGCCACACTTCTCTCCCCACCAACCTGTCTCCCTCTCCCTGCCACTCTTCTCTCCCCACCAACCTGTCTCCTCTCCCTGCCACTCTTCTATCCCCACCAACCTGTCTCCCTCTCCCTGCCACTCTTCTATCCCCACCAACCTGTCTCCCTCTCCCTGCAACTCTTCTATCCCCACCAACCTGTCTCCCTCTCCTGCCACTCTTCTATCCCCACCAACCTGTCTCCCTCTCCCTGCCACTCTTCTATCCCCACCAACCTGTCTCCCTCTCCCTGCCACACTTCTCCCCACCAACCTGTCTCCCTCTCCCTGCCACTCTTCTATCCCCACCAACCCTGTCTCCCTCTCCCTGCCACTCTTCTATCCCCACCAACCTGTCTCCCCTCCCTGCCACTCTTCTATCCCCATTAACCTGTCTCCCTCTCCCTGCCACTCTTCCCCCACCAACCTGTCTCCCTCTCCTGCCACTATTCTATCCCCTGAAGCTGTCTCCTTCTCCTGCCACACTTCTCTCCCCCACCAACCTGTCTCCCTCTCCTGCCTCTTCTATCCCCACCAACCTGTCTCCCTCTCCCTGCCACTCTTCTCTCCCCACCAACCTGTCTCCTTCTCCCTGCCACACTTCTCTCCCCACCAACCTGTCTCCCCTCCTCCACCCTTCTTTCCCCACCAACATGTCTCCCTCTCCTGCCACTCTTCTATCCCCACTCAACCTGTTCCCCTCTCCTGCTACTCTTATCCCCACCCGTTGTCTCCTTCTCCTACACTTCTCCCCACTAACCTGTCCTCCTCCTGTCATTTCTATCCCCACCAACCTGTCTCCCTCTCCCTGCCACTCCTTCTTCCCCACCAACCTGTCTCCCTCTCCTGCCACCGTCTATCCCTGTTCAACCTGTCTCCCTCCCTGCCACTCTTCTTTTTCCCCACCAACCTGTCTCCCTCCCTGCCACTCTTCTTTCCCCACTCAACCTGTCTCTCCTGCCCTCTTCTTTCCCCACCAACTGTCTCCCTCTCCCTGCCACTCTTCTCTCCCCCACCAACCTGTCTCCCTCCCCTGCCACTCTTCTCTCCCCATTAGGCTGTCTCACTCTCCTGACACTCTTCTCTCCCCACCAGCCTGTCTCCTCTCCTGCCACTCTTCTATCCCCACCAACCTGTCTCCCTCTCCCTGCCACTCTTCTATCCCCACCAACCTGTCTCCTCTCCTGCCACTCTTCTATCCCCACCAGCCTGTCTCTCTCCTGCCATCTTCTATCCCCAACCTGTCTCTCTCCTGCCACTCTTCTATCCCCACCAACCTGTCTCCCCTCTCCTGCCACTCTTCTATCCCCACCAGCCTGTCTCCCTCTCACTGCCCCATCTTCTATCCCCACCAAGTTGTCTCCTTCTCCTGCCACACTTCTCTCCCCACCAACCTGTCTCCTCTCCTGTCCATCTTCTATCCCCACCAGCCTGTCTCCTCTCCTGCTATCTTCTTTCCCCACCAACTTGTCTCCCTCCCTGCCACTCTTCTATCCCCACCAACCTGTCTCCCTCTCCTGCCACTCTTCTCCCCAACCTGTCTCCTCTCCTGCCATCTTTTTTCCCCACCAGCCTGTCTCCTCTCCTGCCACTCTTCTTTCCCACCCAACCTGTCTCCCTCTCCTGCCCTCTTCTCTCCCCACCAACCTGTCTCCCTCTCCCTGCCACTCTTCTATCCCCACCAACCTGTCTCCCTCTCCTGCCACTCTTCTATCCCCACCAACCTGTCTCCTCTCCCTGCCACTCTTCTCTCCCCACCAAACTGTCTCAATCTCCTGCCCTCTTTCTCCCCACCAGCCTGTCTCCCTCTCCTGCCACACTTCTATCCCCACCTAACCTGTCTCCTCTCCTGCCACTCTTCTATCCCCACCAGCCTGTCTCCCTCTCCTGCCCTCTTCTTTCCCCACCAACCTGTCTCCCTCTCCCTGCCACTCTTCTCTCCCCACCAACCTGTCTCCCTCTCTGCCCTCTTCTCTCCCCACCAAACTGTCTCCCTCTCCTGCCACTCTTCTCTCCCCACCAACCTGTCTACCTCTCCTAACCACTCTTCTCTCCCCCACCAAACTGTCTCCACTCTCCTGACACTCTTCTCTCCCCACCAACCTGTCTCCTCTCCCTGCCACTCTTCTATCCCCACCAACCTGTCTCCCTCTCCCTGCCACTCTTCTATCCCCACCAACATGTCTCCCTCTCCCTGCCACTCTTCATCCCCACCTAATTAACCTGTCTCCCTCTCCTGCCACTCTTCTATCCCCACCTGCTGTCTCCTTCTCCTGCCACACTTCTCTCCCCCACCAACCTGTCTCCCTCTCTCCTGCCACTCTTCTTTTTCCCCACCAACCTGTCTCCCTCCCTGCCACTCTTCTCTCCCCACCAACCTGTCTCCCTCCCTGCCATCTTCTCCCCCCAAACTGTCTCCCTCCCTGCCACTCTTCTCCCACCAATCCATCTCCTCCTGCCCTCTTCTCTCCCCACCAAACTGTCTCACTCTCCTGACATCTTCTCTCCCCCCCAACCTGTCTCCCTCTCCTGCCACTCTTCTATCCCCACCAACCTGTCTCCCCTCTCCTGCCACTCTTCTATCCCCACCAACATGTCTCCCTCTCCCTGCCACTCTTCTATCCCCCTAACCTGTCTCCTCTCCTGCTACTCTTCTATCCCCACTGTCTCCTTCTCCTGCCACACTCTCTCCTCCCTTTACCTAAGCCTGTCTCCCTCTCCCTGTCATCTTCTATCCCCACTAACCTGTCTCCCTCTCTGCCACTCTTCTTTCCCCACTAACCTGTCTCCTCTTCCTGCCACTCGTCATCCCACCAACCTGTCTCCCTCTCACTGCCACTCTTCTTTCCCCACCAACCTGTCTCCCTCTCCTGCCCTCTTCTTTCCCACCAACCTGTCTCCCTCTCCCTGCACATCTTCTCCCCACTAACTTCTCCCTCTCCTGCCACTCTTCTTTTTCCCTCAACCTGTCTCCCTCTCCCTGCCACTCTTCTTTCCCCACCAACCTTTCTCCCTCTCCTGTTACTCTTCTCTCCCCACCAACCTGTCTCCTCCCCTATCACTCCCTTTCTATCCCCACCAACTGTCTCCCTCTCCTGTCACTCTTCTATCCCCACCAACCTGTCTCCTTCTCCCCACTTTCCCCACCAACTCTGTTCTCTCCTGCCATCTTCTGTAAAAATAACCTGTCTCCCTCTCCCTGCCACTCTTCTATCCCCACCAACCTGTCTCTCTCCATATATCTTCTATCCCATATACTGTCTCCTTCTCCTGCCACACTCTTCCACTAACCTGTCTCCCTCTCCCTGTATCTTCTATCCCTAATTAACTGTCTCTCTAATAGCACATCTTCTTTTCCCCAACCTTGTCTCCTCTCCCTGCCCTCTTCTATCCCCACCAACCTGTCTCCCTCTCCCTGCCACTCTTCTTTCCCCCACCAACCTGTCTCCCTCTCCTGCCATCTTCTTTCCCACCAACCTGTCTCCCCTCCCTGCCACATCTTCTTTTCCCCACCAACCTGTCTCCTCTCCTGCCACTCTTCTCTCCCCACCAACCTGTCTCCTCTCCTGCCACTCTTCTCTCCCCACCAAACTGTCTCACTCTCCTGACACTCTTCTTCTCTCCCCACCAACCTGTCCCTCTCCCTGCCACTCTTCTATCCCCACCAACCTGTCTCCCTCTCCTGCCACTCTTCTATCCCCACCAACCTGTCTCCCTCTCCCTGCCACTCTTCTCTCCCCACCAAACTGTCTCAATCTCCTGCCACTCTTCTCTCCCCACCAACCTGTCTCTCTCTCCTGCCACACTTCTATCCCCACCAACCTGTCTCCCTCTCCTGCCACTCTTCTATCCCCACCAACCTGTCTCCTCTCCCTGTCCTCTTCTATCCCCACCAACCTGTCTCCCTCTCCCTGCCACTCTTCTATCCCCACCAACCTGTCTCTCCCTCTCCTGCCACTTTCTATCCCCACCAACCTGTCTCCTCTCCTGCCACACTTCTCTCCCCCACCAACCTGTCTCCCTCCTGCCACTCTTCTATCCCCACCAACCTGTCTCCTCTCCCTGCCACTCTTTCTCCACCAACCTGTCTCCTCTCCCTGCCACACTTCTTCCCACCAACCTGTCTCCTCTCCCTTCCACCCCTTCTTTTTCCCCACCAACCTGTCTCCCTCTCCCTGCCACTCTTCTATCCCCACCAACCTGTCTCCTCTCCCTGCCACTCTTCTATCCCCACCAACCTGTCTCCCTCTCCCTGCCACTCTTCTATCCCCACCTCAACCTGTCTCCTCTCCTGCCACTCTTCCATCCCCACCAACCTGTCTCCCTCTCCCTGCCACTCTTCTTCCCACCAACCTGTCTCCCTCTCCTGCCACTCTTCTATCCCCACCAGCCTGTCTCCTTCTCCCTGCCATCTTCTCTCCCCCACCAACCTGTCTCCCTCCCTGTCACTCTTCTATCCCCACCAACCTGTCTCCCTCTCCTGCCATCTTCTTCTTCCCCACCAACCTGTCTCCTCTCCTGCCACTCGTCTATCCCCACCAACCTGTCTCCCTCTCCCTGCCACTCTTCTTTCCCCACCAACCTGTCTCCCTCCCCTGCCACTCTTCTTTCCCCACCAACCTGTCTCCTCTCCTGCCACTCTTCTTTCCCACCAACCTGTCTCCCTCTCCCTGCCACTCTTCTCTCCCCCACCAACCTGTCTCCTCTCCCTGCCACTCTTCTCTCCCCACCAAACTGTCTCACTCTCCCTGACACTCTTCTCTCCCCACCAACCTGTCTCCCTCTCCTGCCACTCTTCTATCCCCACCAACCTGTCTCCCTCTCCCTGCTACTCTTCTATCCCCACCAACCTGTCTCCCTCTCCTGCCACTCTTCTCTCCCCACCAACTGTCTCACTCTCCTGCCACTCTTCTCTCCCCACCAACCTGTCTCCCTCTCCCTGCCACTCTTCTATCCCCACCAACCTGTCTCCCTCTCCCTGCCATCTTCTATCCCCACCAACCTGTCTCCCTCTCCCTGCAACTCTTCTATCCCCACCAACCTGTCTCCCTCTCCTGCCACTCTTCTATCCCCACCAACCTGTCTCCCTCTCCCTGCCACTCTTCTATCCCCACCAACCTGTCTCCCTCTCCTGCCACACTTCATTCCCCACCAACCTGTCTCCCCTCTCCCTGCCACTCTTCTATCCCCACCAACCTGTCTCCTCTCCTGCCACTCTTCTATCCCCACCAACCTGTCTCCCTCTCCCCTGGCCACTCTTCTATCCCCACCAACCTGTCTCCCTCTCCTGCCACTCTTCTATCCCCACCAACCTGTCTCCCTCTCCCTGCCCATCTTCTATCCCCACCAAGCTGTCTCTTCTCCTGCCACACTTTCTCCCCACCAACCTGTCTCCCCTCTCCTGTCACTCTTCTATCCCCACCAACCTGTCTCTCTCCCTGCCACTCTTCTTTCCCCACCAACTTGTCTCCCTCTCCTGCCACTCTTCTATCCCCACCAACCTGTCTCCCTCTCCTGCCACTCTTCTTTCCCACCAACCTGTCCCCCTCTCCCTGCCACTCTTCTTTCCCCACCAACCTGTCTCCTCTCCTGCCACTCTTCTTTCCCCACCAACCTGTCTCCCTCCTGCCACTCTTCTCTCCCCACCAACCTGTCTCCCTCTCCCTGCCACTCTTCTCTCCCCACCAAACTGTCTCACTCTCCCTGACACTCTTCTCTCCCCACCAACCTGTCTCCCTCTCCTGCCACTCTTCTATCCCCACCAACCTGTCTCCCTCTCCTGCCACTCTTCTCTCCCCACCAAACTGTCTCAATCTCCCTGCCACTCTTCTCTCCCCACCAACCTGTCTCCCTCTCCTGCCACACTTCTATCCCCACCAACCTGTCTCCCTCTCCCTGCCACTCTTCTATCCCCACCAACCTGTCTCCCTCTCCTGCAACTCTTCTATCCCCACCAACCTGTCTCCCTCTCCCTGCCACTCTTCTATCCCCACCAACCTGTCTCCTCTCCCTGCCACTCTTCTATCCCCACCAACCTGTCTCCTCTCCTGCCACACTTTCTCCCCACCAACCTGTCTCCCTCTCCCTGCCACTCTTCTATCCCCACCAACCTGTCTCCCTCTCCTGCCACTCTTCTCTCCCCACCAACCTGTCTCCTTCTCCTGCCCACACTTCTCTCCCCACCAACCTGTCTCCTCTCCCTTCCACCCTTCTTTCCCCACCAACATGTCTCCCTCTCCCTGCCACTCTTCTATCCCCACCAACCTGTCTCCCTCTCCCTGCCACTCTTCTATCCCCACCAAGCTGTCTCCTTCTCCCTGCCACACTTCTCTCCCCACCAACCTGTCTCCCTCTCCTGTCACTCTTCTATCCCCACCAACCTGTCTCCCTCTCCCTGCCACTCTTCTTTCCCCACCAACCTGTCTCCCTCCCTGCCACTAGATCTATCCCCACCAACCTGTCTCCCTCTCCCTGCCACTCTTCTTTCCCACCAACCTGTCTCCCTCTCCCTGCCACTCTTCTTTCCCCACCAACCTGTCTCCCTCTCCCTGCCACTCTTCTTTCCCCACCAACCTGTCTCCCTCTCCTGCCACTCTTCTCTCCCCACCAACCTGTCTCCTCTCCCTGCCACTCTTCTCTCCCCACCAAACTGTCTCACTCTCCCTGACACTCTTCTCTCCCCACCAACCTGTCTCCCTCTCCCTGCCACTCTTCTATCCCCACCAACCTGTCTCCCTCTCCTGCTACTCTTCTATCCCCACCAACCTGTCTCCCTCCCCTGCCACTCTTCTCTCCCCACCAAACTGTCTCACTCTCCTGCCACTCTTCTCTCCCCACCAACCTGTCTCCCTCTCCTGCCACTCTTCTATCCCCACCAACCTGTCTCCTCTCCTGCCACTCTTCTATCCCCACCAACCTGTCTCCCTCTCCCTGCCACTCTTCTTTCCCACCAACCTGTCTCCCTCTCCCTGCCACTCTTCTTTCCCCACCAACCTGTCTCCCTCTCCCTGCCACTCTTCTTTCCCCACCAACCTGTCTCCTCTCCCTGCCACTCTTCTCTCCCCACCAACCTGTCTCCCTCTCCCTGCCACTCTTCTCTCCCCCACCAAACTGTCTCACTCTCCTGACACTCTTCTCTCCCCACCAACCTGTCTCCCTCTCCTGCCACTTCTATCCCCACCAACCTGTCTCCCTCTCCTGCCACTCTTCTATCCCCACCAACCTGTCTCCCTCTCCCTGCCACTCTTCTCTCCCCACCAAACTGTCTCAATCTCCTGCCCTCTTCTCTCCCCCACCAACCTGTCTCTCTCTCCCTGCCACACTTCTATCCCCACCAACCTGTCTCCTCTCCTGCCACTCTTCTATCCCCACCAACCTGTCTCCCTCTCCTGCAACACTTCTATCCCCACCAACCTGTCTCCCTCTCCCTGCCACTCTTCTATCCCCACCAACCTGTCTCCCTCTCCTGCCACTCTTCTATCCCCACCAACCTGTCTCCCTCTCCCTGCCACACTTCTCTCCCCACCAACCTGTCTCCCTCTCCTGCCACTCTTCTATCCCCACCAACCTGTCTCCCTCTCCCTGCCACTCTTCTCTCCCCACCAACCTGTCTCCTTCTCCCTGCCACACTTTCTCCCCACCAACCTGTCTCCCTCTCCCTTCCACCATTCTTTCCCACCAACCTGTCTCCCTCTCCTGCCACTCTTCTATCCCCACCAACCTGTCTCCCTCTCCTGCCACTCTTCTATCCCCACCAACCTGTCTCCTCTCCCTGCCACTCTTCTATCCCCACCAACCTGTCTCCCTCTCCTGCCACTCTTCCATCCCCACCAACCTGTCTCCCTCTCCTGCCACTCTTCTCTCCCCCACCAACCTGTCTCCCTCCCTGCCTTATCTTTATCCCCACCAACCTGTCTCTCTCCCTCTACTCTTCTATCCCCACCAACCTGTCTCCCTCCCTGCCACCTTCCCACCAACTGTCTCCACTCTCCTGCCACTCTTCTATCCCCACCAAGCTGTCTCCTTCTCCTGCCACACTTCCTCCCCACTAACCTGTCTCCCTCTCCCTGTCACTCTTCTATCCCCACCAACCTGTCTCCCTCTCCCTGCCACTCTTCTTTCCCCACCAACTTGTCTCCCCTCCTGCCACTCTTCTATCCCCACCAACCTGTCTCCCTCTCCCTGCCACTCTTCTTTTCCCCACCAACCTGTCTCCTCTCCTGCCACTCTTCTTTCCCCACCAACCTGTCTCCCTCTCCCTGCCACTCTTCTTTCCCCACCAACCTGTCTCCCTCTCCCTGCCACTCTTCTCTCCCCACCAACCTGTCTCCCTCTCCTGCCACTCTTCTCTCCCCACCAAACTGTCTCACTCTCCCTGACACTTCTCTCCCCACCAACCTGTCTCCCTCTCCCTGCCACTCTTCTATCCCCACCAACCTGTCTCCCTCTCCCTGCCACTCTTCTATCCCCACCAACCTGTCTCCCTCTCCCTGCCACTCTTCTCTCCCCACCAAACTGTCTCACTCTCCTGCCACTCTTCTCTCCCCACCAACCTGTCTCTCTCTCCCTGCCACACTTCTATCCCCACCAACCTGTCTCCCTCTCCTGCCACTCTTCTATCCCCACCAACCTGTCTCCCTCCCCTGCAACACTTCTATCCCCACCAACCTGTCTCCCTCTCCCTGCCACTCTTCTATCCCCACCAACCTGTCTCCCTCTCCCTGCCACTCTTCTATCCCCACCAACCTGTTCTCTCCCTGCCACACTTTCTCCCCACCAACCTGTCTCCCTCTCCTGCCACTCTTCTATCCCCACCCAACCTGTCTCCCTCTCCCTGCCACACTTCTATCCCCACCAACCTGTCTCCCCTCCCTGCCACTCTTCTATCCCCACCAACCTGTCTCCCTCTCCCTGCCACTCTTCTCTCCCCACCAACCTGTCTCCTTCTCCCTATACACTTCTCTCCCCACTAACCTGTCTCCCTCTCCTTCCACCATTCATTCTTTCCCCACCAACCTGTCTCCCTCTCCCTGCCACTCTTCTATCCCCACCAACCTGTCTCCTCTCCCTGCCACTCTTCTATCCCCACCAACCTGTCTCCTCTCCCTTGCCACTCTTCTATCCCCACCAACCTGTCTCCCTCTCCCTGCCACTCTTCCATCCCCACCAACCTGTCTCCCTCTCCCTGCCACTCTTCTCTCCCCACCAACCTGTCTCCCTCTCCCTGCCACTCTTCTATCCCCACCAACCTGTCTCTCTCTCCTGCCACTCTTCTATCCCCACCAACCTGTCTCCTCTCCCTGCCACTCTTCTCTCCCCCACCAACTGTCTCACTCTCCCTGCCACTCTTCTATCCCCACCAAACTGTCTCACTTCTCCTGCCACACTCCTCCCCCACCAACCTGTCTCCTCTCCTGTCACTCTTCTATCCCCACCAACCTGTCTCCCTCTCCCTGCCACTCTTCTTTCCCCACCAACTTGTCTCCCTCTCCTGCCACTCTTCTATCCCCACCAACCTGTCTCCTCTCCCTGCCACACTTCTTTCCCCACCAACCTGTCCCCCTCCCTGCCACTCTTCTTTCCCCACCAACCTGTCTCCCTCTCCCTGCCACTCTTCTTTCCCCACCAACCTGTCTCCCTCTCCCTGCCACTCTTCTCTCCCCACCAACCTGTCTCCCTCTCCCTGCCACTCTTCTCTCCCCACCAAACTGTCTCACTCTCCTGACACTCTTCTCTCCCCACCAACCTGTCCCCCTCTCCTGCCACTCTTCTATCCCCACCAACCTGTCTCCTCTCCCTGCCACTCTTCTATCCCCACCAACCTGTCTCCCTCTCCTGCCACTCTTCTCCCCCAAACTGTCTCTCTCCTGCCACTCTTCTCTCCCCACCAACCTGTCTCTCTCTCCCTGCCACACTTCTATCCCCACCAACCTGTCTCCCTCTCCCTGCCACTCTTCTATCCCCACCAACCTGTCTCCCTCTCCCTGCAACACTTCTATCCCCACCAACCTGTCTCCTCTCCCTGCCACTCTTCTATCCCCACCAACCTGTCTCCCTCTCCCTGCCACTCTTCTATCCCCACCAACCTGTCTCCTCTCCCTGCCACACTTTCCCCACCAACCTGTCTCCCTCTCCCTGCCACTCTTCTATCCCCACCAACCTGTCTCCTCTCCCTGCCACTCTTCTCTCCCCACCAACCTGTCTCCTTCTCCCTGCCACACTTCTCTCCCCACCAACCTGTCCCTCTCTCCTTCCACCATTCTTTCCCCACCAACCTGTCTCCTCTCCCTGCCACTCTTCTATCCCCACCAACCTGTCTCCCTCTCCCTGCCACTCTTCTATCCCCACCAACCTGTCTCCTCTCCTGCCACTCTTCTATCCCCACCAACCTGTCTCCTCTCCCTGCCACTCTTCCATCCCCACCAACCTGTCTCCCTCTCCCTGCCACTCTTCTCTCCCCACCAACCTGTCTCCTCTCCCTGCCACTCTTCTATCCCCACCAACCTGTCTCCCTCCCTGCTACTCTTCTATCCCCACCAACCTGTCTCCCCTCTCCTGCCACTCTTCTCTCCCCACCAAACTGTCTCACTCTCCCTGCCACTCTTCTCTCCCCACCAACCTGTCTCCTCTCCCTGCCACTCTTCTATCCCCACCAACCTGTCTCCCCTCTCCCTGCCACTCTTCTATCCCCACCAACCTGTCTCCCTCCCTGCAACTCTTCTATCCCCACCAACCTGTCTCCCCTCTCCCTGCCACTCTTCTTTCCCCACCAACCTGTATCCCTCTCCCTGCCACTCTTCTATCCCCACCAACCTGTCTCCCTCCCCTGCCACTCTTCTTCCCCCACCAACCTGTCTCCCTCTCCCTGCCACTCTTCTATCCCCACCAACCTGTCTCCTCTCTCCTGCCACTCTTCTATCCCCACCAACCTGTCTACCTCTCCCTGCCACTCTTCTATCCCCACCAACCTGTCTCCCTCTCCCTGCCACTCTTCTATCCCCACCAAACTGTCTCCTTCTCCCTGCCACACTTCTCTCCCCCACCAACCTGTCCCTCTCCCTGTCACTCCTCTATCCCCACCAACCTGTCTCCCTCTCCCCTGCCACTCTTCTTTCCCCACCAACCTGTCTCCCTCTCCCTGCCACTCTTCTATCCCCACCAACCTGTCTCCCTCTCCCTGCCACTCTTCTTTCCCCACCAACCTGTCTCCCTCTCCCTGCCACTCTTCTCTCCCCACCAACCTGTCTCCCTCTCCCTGCCACTCTTCTCTCCCCACCAAACTGTCTCACTCTCCCTGACACTCTTCTCTCCCCACCAACCTGTCTCCCTCTCCCTGCCACTCTTCTATCCCCACCAACCTGTCTCCCTCTCCTGCCACTCTTCTATCCCCACCAACCTGTCTCCTCTCCTGCCACTCTTCTCTCCCCCACCAAACTGTCTCACTCTCCCTGCCACTCTTCTCTCCCCACCAACCTGTCTCCCTCCCTGCCACACTTCTATCCCCACCAACCTGTCTCCCTCTCCCTGCCACTCTTCTATCCCCACCAACCTGTCTCCCTCTCCCTGCAACTCTTCTATCCCCACCAATCTGTCTCCCTCTCCCTGCCACTCTTCTATCCCCACCAACCTGTCTCCCTCTCCCTGCCACTCTTCTATCCCCACCAACCTGTCTCCCTCTCCCTGCAACACTTCTCTCCCCACCAACCTGTCTCCCTCTCCTGCCACTCTTCTATCCCCACCAACCTGTCTCCCTCTCCCTGCAACTCTTCTATCCCCACCAACCTGTCTCCCTCTCCCTGCCACTCTTCTCTCCCCACCAACCTGTCTCCCTCTCCCTGCCACTCTTCTATCCCCACCAACCTGTCTCCCTCTCCTGCCACACTTCTCTCTCCCCACCAACCTGTCTCCCTCTCCCTGCCACTCTTCTATCCCCACCAACCTGTCTCCCTCTCCCTGCCACTCTTCTTTCCCACCAACCTTCTCCCTCTCCCTGCCACTCTTCTTTCCCCACCAACCTGTCTCCCTCTCCCTGCCACTCTTCTCTCCCCACCAACCTGTCTCCCTCTCCCTGCCACTCTTTCTCCCCACCAAACTGTCTCACTCTCCCTGACACTCTTCTCTCCCCACCAACCTGTCTCCTCTCCCTGCCACTCTTCTATCCCCACCAACCTGTCTCCCTCTCCCTGCCACTCTTCTATCCCCACCAACCTGTCTCCCTCCCTGCAACTCTTCTATCCCCACCAACCTGTCTCCCTCTCCCTGCCACTCTTCTATCCCCACCAACCTGTCTCCTCTCCCTGCCACTCTTCTATCCCCACCAACCTGTCTCCCTCTCCCTGCACTTCTCTCCCACCAACCTGTCTCCCTCTCCCTGCCACTCTTCTATCCCCACCAACCTGTCTCCCTCTCCCTGCCACTCTTCTCTCCCCACCAACCTGTCTCCTTCTCCCTGCCACACTTCTCTCCCCACCAACCTGTCTCCCTCTCCCTTCCACCCTTCTTTCCCCACCAACCTGTCTCCCTCTCCCTGCCACTCTTCTATCCCCACCAACCTGTCTCCCTCTCCCTGCCACTCTTCTATCCCCACCAACCTGTCTCCCTCTCCCTGCCACTCTTCTATCCCCACCAACCTGTCTCCCTCTCCCTGCCACTCTTCCATCCCCACCAACCTGTCTCCCTCTCCCTGCCACTCTTCTATCCCCACCAACCTGTCTCCCTCTCCTGCCACTCTTCTATCCCCACCAACCTGTCTCCCTCTCCTGCCACTCTTCTATCCCCACCAACCTGTCTCCCTCTCCCTGCCACTCTTCTCTCCCCACCAACCTGTCTCCCTCTCCCTGCCACTCTTCTATCCCCACCAACCTGTCTCCCTCTCCCTGCCACTCTTCTTTCCCCACCAACCTGTCTCCCTCTCCCTGCCACTCTTCTATCCCCACCAACCTGTCTCCCTCTCCCTGCCACTCTTCTTTCCCCACCAACCTTTCTCCTCTCCCTGCCACTCTTCTTTCCCCCCACCAACCTGTCTCCCTCTCCCTGCCACTCTTCTTTCCCCACCAACCTGTCTCCCTCTCCCTGCCACTCTTCTCTCCCCACCAACCTGTCTCCCTCTCCCTGCCACTCTTCTCTCCCCACCAAACTGTCTCACTCTCCCTGACACTCTTCTCTCCCCACCAACCTGTCTCCCTCTCCCTGACACTCTTCTATCCCCACCAACCTGTCTCCCTCTCCTGCCACTCTTCTATCCCCACCAACCTGTCTCCCTCTCCCTGCCACTCTTCTCTCCCCATCAAACTGTCTCACTCTCCCTGCCACTCTTCTCTCCCCACCAACCTGTCTCCCTCTCCCTGCCACACTTCTATCCCCACCAACCTGTCTCCCTCTCCCTGCCACTCTTCTATCCCCACCAACCTGTCTCCCTCTACCTGCAACTCTTCTATCCCCACCAACCTGTCTCCCTCTCCCTGCCACTCTTCTATCCCCACCAACCTGTCTCCCTCTCCCTGCCACTCTTCTATCCCCACCAACCTGTCTCCCTCTCCCTGCCACTCTTCTCTCCCCACCAACCTGTCTCCTTCTCCCTGCCACACTTCTCTCCCCACCAACCTGTCTCCCTCTCCCTTCCACCCTTCTTTCCCCACCAACCTGTCTCCCTCTCCCTGCCACTCTTCTATCCCCACCAACCTGTCTCCTCTCCCTGCCACTCTTCTATCCCCACCAACCTGTCTCCCTCTCCTGCCACTCTTCTATCCCCACCAACCTGTCTCCCTCTCCTGCCACTCTTCCATCCCCACCAACCTGTCTCCCTCTCCCTGCCACTCTTCTATCCCCACCAACCTGTCTCCCTCTCCCTGCCACACTTCTATCCCCACCAACCTGTCTCCCTCTCCTGCCACTCTTCTCTCCCCATCAAACTGTCTCACTCTCCCTGCCACTCTTCTCTCCCCACCAACCTGTCTCCCTCTCCTGCCACACTTCTATCCCCACCAACCTGTCTCCCTCTCCCTGCCACTCTTCTATCCCCACCAACCTGTCTCCCTCTCCCTGCAACACTTCTATCCCCACCAACCTGTCTCCCTCTCCCTGCCACTCTTCTATCCCCACCAACCTGTCTCCCTCTCCCTGCCACTCTTCTATCCCCACCAACCTGTCTCCCTCTCCCTGCCACACTTCTCTCCCCACCAACCTGTCTCCCTCTCCCTGCCACTCTTCTATCCCCACCAACCTGTCTCCCTCTCCCTGCCACTCTTCTCTCCCCACCAACCTGTCTCCTTCTCCCTGCCACACTTCTCTCCCCACCAACCTGTCTCCTCTCCCTTCCACCCTTCTTTCCCCACCAACCTGTCTCCTCTCCCTGCCACTCTTCTATCCCCACCAACCTGTCTCCCTCTCCCTGCCACTCTTCTATCCCCACCAACCTGTCTCCCTCTCCCTGCCACTCTTCTATCCCCACCAACCTGTCTCCCTCTCCCTGCCACTCTTCCATCCCCACCAACCTGTCTCCCTCTCCTGCCACTCTTCTATCCCCACCAACCTGTCTCCCTCTCCCTGCCACTCTTCTATCCCCACCAACCTGTCTCCCTCTCCCTGCCACTCTTCTCTCCCCACCAAACTGTCTCACTCTCCCTGCCACTCTTCTCTCCCCACCAACCTGTCTCCCTCTCCCTGCCACACTTCTATCCCCACCAACCTGTCTCCCTCTCCCTGCCACTCTTCTATCCCCACCAACCTGTCTCCCTCTCCCTGCCACTCTTCTATCCCCACCAACCTGTCTCCCTCTCCTGCCACTCTTCTATCCCCACCAACCTGTCTCCCTCCCTGCCACACTTCTCTCCCCACCAACCTGTCTCCCTCTCCCTGCCACTCTTCTATCCCCACCAACCTGTCTCCCTCTCCCTGCCACTCTTCTCCCCCACCAACCTGTCTCCTTCTCCCTGCCACACTTCTCTCCCCACCAACCTGTCTCCCTCTCCCTTCCACCCTTCTCTCCCCACCAACCTGTCTCCCTCTCCCTGCCACTCTTCTATCCCCACCAACCTGTCTCCCTCCCTGCCACTCTTCTATCCCCACCAACCTGTCTCCCTCTCCCTGCCACTCTTCTATCCCCACCAACCTGTCTCCCTCCCTGCCACCTTTCCATCCCCACCAACCTGTCTCCTCTCCCTGCCACTCTTCTATCCCCACCAACCTGTCTCCCTCCCTGCCACTCTTCTATCCCCACTTGACCTGTCTCCTTCTCCTGCCACACTTCTCTCCCCACCAACCTGTCTCCCTCTCCCTGTCACTCTTCTATCCCCACCAACCTGTCTCCCTCTCCCTGCCACTCTTCTTTCCCCACCAACCTGTCTCCCTCTCCCTGCCACTCTTCTATCCCCACCAACCTGTCTCCCTCTCCTGCCACTCTTCTATCCCCACCACCCTGTCTCCCTCTCCCTGCCACACTTCTCTCCCCACCACCCTGTCTCCCTCTCCCTGCCACTCTTCTATCCCCACCAACCTGTCTCCCTCTCCCCTGCCACTCTTCTCTCCCCACCAACCTGTCTCCTTCTCCTGCCACACTTCTCTCCCCACCAACCTGTCTCCTCTCCCTTCCACCCTTCTCTCCCCACCAACCTGTCTCCCTCTCCCTGCCACTCTTCTATCCCCACCAACCTGTCTCCCTCTCCCTGCCACTCTTCTATCCCCACCAACCTGTCTCCCTCTCCCTGCCACTCTTCTATCCCCACCAACCTGTCTCCCTCTCCCTGCCACTCTTCCATCCCCACCAACCTGTCTCCCTCTCCCTGCCACTCTTCTATCCCCACCAACCTGTCTCCCTCTCCCTGCCACTCTTCTATCCCCACCAAGCTGTCTCCTTCTCCCTGCCACACTTCTCTCCCCACCAACCTGTCTCCCTCTCCCTGTCACTCTTCTATCCCCACCAACCTGTCTCCCTCTCCCTGCCACTCTTCTTTCCCCACCAACCTGTCTCCCTCTCCCTGCCACTCTTCTATCCCCACCAACCTGTCTCCCTCTCCCTGCCACTCTTCTTTCCCCACCAACCTGTCTCCCTCTCCCTGCCACTCTTCTTTCCCCACCAACCTGTCTCCCTCTCCCTGCCACTCTTCTTTCCCCACCAACCTGTCTCCCTCTCCCTGCCACTCTTCTATCCCCACCAACCTGTCTCCTCTCCCTGCCACTCTTCTATCCCCACCAACCTGTCTCCATCTCCCTGCCACTCTTTCTCCCCACCAAACTGTCTCACTCTCCCTGCCACTCTTCTCTCCCCACCAACCTGTCTCCCTCTCCCTGCCACACTTCTATCCCCACCAACCTGTCTCCTCTCCTGCCACTCTTCTATCCCCACCAACCTGTCTCCCTCTCCCTGCCACACTTCTCTCCCCACCAACCTGTCTCCCTCTCCCTTCCACCCTTCTTTCCCCACCAACCTGTCTCCCTCTCCCTGCCACTCTTCTATCCCCACCAACCTGTCTCCCTCTCCCTGCCACTCTTCTATCCCCACCAACCTGTCTCCCTCTCCCTGCCACTCTTCTATCCCCACCAACCTGTCTCCTCTCCCTGCCACTCTTCCATCCCCACCAACCTGTCTCCCTCTCCTGCCACTCTTCTATCCCCACCAACCTGTCTCCCTCTCCCTGCCACTCTTCTATCCCCACCAACCTGTCTCCTCTCCCTGCCACTCTTCTATCCCCACCAACCTGTCTCCTCTCCTGCCACTCTTCTCTCCCCACCAAACTGTCTCACTCTCCCTGCCACTCTTCTCTCCCCCACCAACCTGTCTCCTCTCCCTGCCACACTTCTATCCCCACCAACCTGTCTCCCTCTCCTGCCACTCTTCTATCCCCACCAACCTGTCTCCCTCTCCCTGCAACTCTTATATCCCCACCAACCTGTCTCCCTCTCCCTGCCACTCTTCTATCCCCACCAACCTGTCTCCCTCTCCTGCCACTCTTCTATCCCCACCAACCTGTCTCCCTCTCCCTGCCACACTTCTCCCCCACCAACCTGTCTCCCTCTCCTGCCACTCTTCTCTCCCCACCAACCTGTCTCCTTCTCCCTGCCACACTTCTCTCCCCACCAACCTGTCTCCCTCTCCCTTCCACCCTTCTTTCCCCACCAACCTGTCTCCTCTCCCTGCCACTCTTCTATCCCCACCAACCTGTCTCCCTCTCCCTGCCACTCTTCTATCCCCACCAACCTGTCTCCTCTCCCTGCCACTCTTCCATCCCCACCAACCTGTCTCCTCTCCCTGCCATCTATCTTCTATCCCCACCAACCTGTCTCCTCTCCCTGCCACTCTTCTATCCCCACCAACCTGTCTCCCTCTCCATGCCACTCTTCTATCCCCACCAACCTGTCTCCCTCTCCCTGCCACTCTTCTATCCCCACCAACCTGTCTCCCTCTCCTGCCACTCTTCTATCCCCACCAACCTGTCTCCTCTCCCTGCCACTCTTCTATCCCCACCAACCTGTCTCCCTCTCCTTCTCCCTGCCACTCTTCTCTCCCCACCAACCTGTCTCCTCTCCCTGTCACTCTTCTATCCCCACCAACCTGTCTCCCTCTCCCTGCCACTCTTCTTTCCCCACCAACCTGTCTCCCTCTCCCTGCCACTCTTCTATCCCCACCAACCTGTCTCCCTCTCCCTGCCACTCTTCTTTCCCCACCAACCTGTCTCCCTCTCCTGCCACTCTTCTTTCCCCACCAACCTGTCTCCTCTCCTGCCACTCTTCTTTCCCCACCAACCTGTCTCCCTCTCCCTGCCACTCTTCTTTCCCCACCAACCTGTCTCCCTCTCCCTGCCACTCTTCTTTCCCCACCAACCTGTCTCCCTCTCCCTGCCACTCTTCTTTCCCCACCAACCTGTCTCCCTCTCCCTGCCACTCTTCTATCCCCACCAACCTGTCTTCCTTGATCCATGTTTCCAAAAGAAATCATTCCGATGCCGTCCTCTTTTGTCTGTTTGGTAACGAGAATAAAAACAGGACACTTGGGTCGGCTTTCAGCTGAAACTGCAATCAGGTGCGTTTAGAATGATTAAATATTCTGCTGAGATGTTCTATGTGTTTCAGTCTGGTTACTGCAGAAATGCACGACATTTGCCATCGTTCTGTTTAAAATGTGTTTTAGAAGATTTCGGAGGAGAATGTGGTCATTGATGCATTTTCTGTGAAAGCAATGAAAAATGATTCCCAGTTTGGTCCACATACACTTCTGTTTTGCTGACTGTGTGAAGAGTTTTGACAATGTATGTTAACAATTGAAAAACAACTGTGGTGATGGGTGTGACAGTGGTGGGTTTAGGACTGCCTGCTGTAGGGACAGTTGTTGGAGTGTGTGTGTGTGTGTGTGTGTGTGTGTGTGTGTGTGTGTGTGTGTGTGTGTGTGTGTGTGTGTGTGTGTGTGTGTGTGTGTGTGTGTGTGTGTGTGTGTGTGTGTGTGTGTGCGTGTGCGTGTGTGTGCGTGCGTGCGTGCGGTAACCTGGATGGTAATGTTGAATTAGGTTGTTGTTTGGTCGGTATGGGGACCATGTAGGCTACACAGGGCTGCCGTGAGGAGATGTTGAATTAGTGTTGGGGCACAGACAGATGTCCAGGGCCAGCTGTCTGACGACTGCAGCACAGGGACACAATGTTTCCCTCTCTCTAGTCGGTTAAGATTTACACTCACAGATACTGTAGAGCAGGAATCCCCACCTGCCGGCCCGCGGGCTGAATTTGGCCTGCAGAGGATTTTATTTGGCCCTTTAAAATGTATATTTTTTATTATTTAATTGTTGAACATAAAAGATTGTAAAAACACCAGCAAGTGATTTTAATTTTGTAAATGTGTTCCAAAGTATTCCCACCCGTAATAAAGAGGTATTTGACCTAGATATTTTGTGTGTATGTACCGTACGTGTGAAGTTTGACATGTATGTAGTTCTGTCATTGAGCTGTTCTTGTCAATGAGTGTTCTGTAGTATTTCATGTTTCATGATGTGTGGACCCCAGGAAGAGTTGCTGCTGCAACACAACAGCTAATGGGGATCCTAATACAATACCAAATATATATGATCGTATGCAAATGTGAGGTAGGTCTGAATTTTTTGGGGTCAAATGTTATATCTGTTTGGGCCTAGAGGTCAATTTGCAGTCTACATATTTCTTGTAATTATGTTCCCGGCCCCCTGACCATCCGCTCAAGAAAAAAATCAGCCCACGGCTGAATCTAGTTGATGATCCCTGCTATAGAGAGACTCAAAAGATCTGGCGTTCTGTTCTTGAGCAAGCCACTTAACCCTACTTTCTCCAGGGTCATCGTCATTAGTGGCTGATCCCCTGGCCGTGATCCCACTCTCCGAAGGTATCTCAGGGGGAGTGGGATATGCAAAAACACATTTCCATTTCACACTTCACACCTGTACAGGTTACCCACTTGTACATATAGTGAAACAGGACTATATAAGCACCCCTAATTATTATTCATATTATTATTACTATTATATACAGCACATAGCCAACATTGGAGCAATACCCTGAACATGACTAAATCTGTCTCTATTTTCAGTCTATTTGGTTGAACCCGTAGTCTCTCTCATGTGCATGTCAGGAGGGTTGGGAATACCATCAGACAATAAAACAACACATTTTCCATTCACATCAAACAATAATGTTGTATTTGAGGTACAGATCCTTGAATTTCAAGGATCTAAATGGAAAATTTGTCCGACAGCCGTGGGGAAATGTCTATTCTTACATTTCCTGTGTGAAATTGGATGGATAACTATAAATATAGCTTTTTGGAATGAACTTTTTCAAAATAAATGGTTTTTCCAGGAAAATCTCTCAAAAACAAAAACATAACATGACTCTATTACCTCAATCGACCTCGAACACACAAATATTTGTCAGGTCTGAGTTGAAATTATTGGTGAATATAACTGTTTAATAGAATCACAAGTCCACTATGTTGACATGCATAGTGGGAAGGAACATCTTGGATAGTGGATTGCTTGATATAATGAATATTACGCTAGGAAACCATGCAGAAACCACAGCCTGGGAATCTAAACGGTTTCACGATTGTTTCACCATTTCGGAGATTATAAACCACAGTTCAGGCATTTTACTTTGATGGACTGAAGGCTTTCATTATCTTGTTCAGCCAGTAGGGGGCGTCCATCCCACCATTTCACACGACCATCTTGTCCCCAGTGATTGGCATGGATACCGTTCCCATAGTGCTGTTTGACATGACATGTCAACATATGGTCCTCATTAACTCATGGGACCCTTGGAAATTCCCATGGTAACAAGCTATGCTGAAGAGCATTCTGGGAATGATCTGCAGTATTCTGAAAAAAGAAAGACAGCATCAGGTTTCTCTTCAGGGCAGAACTGTCCAAACCTAAATTGATTGGCTACTTGTATACCTAGCTAGCTTCCTGATAATCTAGACTAGAGTTGACCAACAAAAGTGGAATGCGCTTTGATGAACTAATACAGTGACTGGCCAAACAAAGACAAATAACATGAAATTATAATCAGCATACCAGTAGTGTGGCATCTGGGCGGTGGGACCAGGAAGTGCCCCTCACGCTGTAATTTCAGCCATATTAGGAGTAGAAACAGTGCGGCTGGACTAATGAACTAACTGACTGGAGGTGCCCACTAGGGACCCACTTATACCCAGTATTGACTGAGTAAACCCCTCTCACTCTACCCAGCTTGCAGGTGCATTCGGATGGGATCGGGGCTAGAAGCTAAGGAATGGATCCCCCCATGCCCATCTGCAAGTAATCCCAGAAGAGGTCCACACAGCCAGGCAACCAGCCTACAACCAACCCTCCCCTCAAGACCCAGGTATGAGAACCACTAACTTCAGTAATCTACAGCCAGTTACATATGACATTTTAGTCATTAACCAGACGCTCTTATCCAGAGTGACTTACAATAGTGAGAGCATACATTTAAATATTTTTTCATACTAATTCCCCGTGGGAATCGAACCCACAACCCTGGTGCCATTCTCTACCAACTGAGCTACACGAGACCATAGGGGGCTTGCTCAACCGCTACCTGAATGTGGTGCTCCTAAACCCTGAATAACAGCCTGCTTCTGGATCATTTGGCTTGGGGCTGTTGTGAAGGGTTTGTGTGGGATGTATGGAGGCATCAACGCGGGAACTGGCTCTAAATCCCTATTTGGAAGCAGCAGGTTACCACGGGAACAGTGCTCATTCCTGATCGGCCTCATCCCAACCCTGCTGTGCCCAATAGGGAACTCTGTCAAGTATTAGATGACACACACCGCAGACAGCAAGGTGGTGTAGATAGATGAGGACAAAAGGTGGAAAAACAACAACAAAACGAGAATGGCCACTAGCCAATTTCTTGATGAAAACATACTCAAAATGGAAAAGTGGCCTAGGTTCATTTGATCAACATTGATCAACATTGCTAGGGAAAGATCAGAAATATAGCTGCAAAATAGCTCAATGAGATTAAACTCTGGGTAGGCCGTCATTGTAAATAAGAATTAGTTCTTAACTGACTTGCCTAGTTAAATAAAAGTGAAATCAAATTTTAAAAATTACAATTAAAACTCTACTTGGCTCAGAATGCTAGATAACCTAAGGAACTGCAGTTCAGGATTATCTGAAGTCCCCGCCTCCTTTCCTCCCCCCAGCTCCTTACACCCCTTACTGTGACTTAAGCAATTAGGCCATGCGAGATACACACTAACGACTCTCCCTGGTCTTTTAAGATAACTGGAGGGAGGGATGGAAGAGAGAGAGGGAGGAGGGGACAGTAGGTGACATGTTGTTAGAGGGGATGCAGTGATCGGTCAGTTGTGTATTGGCTCAGGGGGGGCCTGACGTTGGGGAAGTGTGTGTGTGTGTGTGTGTGTGTGTGTGTGTGTGTGTGTGTGTGTGTGTGTGTGTGTGTGTGTGTGTGTGTGTGTGTGTGTGTGTGTGTGTGTCTAAACACTCTGGGTGATTGTGTGAACTTCCACTGATGGCCTCTGAGAGCTGTCAGCTTCGGAGTCAATGACAGCACCTCTGAGGCCAAATAGCACTTCTAGAGACACCCTAACCCCCTGCCTCGCTGGCTCAAGGAATTGTCCCTCACAGATCAACTCTTTGCAATGGCCTCCTTGGAGATTGCAGTTGTCTTACCCTTAAGTGTGTGTCCTTTAATGTATTTATACTTGAGATATTGCTTTTCAACAGGAAAAGTTCAAAAATCATTGGAGGACGTATTTAAGTCATTGTGGTACAGGCCGATTCCAGCAACTTACAAACATGGTTCAATTCACATGATCCACACGCAACATAGAGGTAGACTGTGAGAATAACTTCATACTAACCAACATCAACGGAGGAGGTTTTGTTAAGTGTGAGTATTTAACAAACTGTAGCTTTTCTTTACTCACAACAATCAAATTAGCAACATAATAATAAACCCTAAACTTATTCAACAACTTAAAAATCACAAAAACTCCATTCAGGGTGTTATGTCATACATCACCAGATTGCGTGACATCATAGTGACGCAGGTCTCTAACTCCCTTTAACCCCAGTATCCAGTAGCTCCAGTCCCCTCTGTAGAGGGCCTGTATGTGTGTGTGTGTCTGTGTGTGTGTGTGCCTTTATTTTGCTAAGCGGTGGTATAAAAATCAGCAAGACCACTGAGCTCTGAGTGCTGACCCCTTCATCCCTTCCACCCTGTCCAACCCCTTCCATCCCCTCCACCCCCCTCCACCCCTCGACCCTGTCCAACCTCTTCCATCCCTTCCACCCTTTCCAACCCCTTCCAACCCCTTCCACCCCTCCACCCTGTCCAACCCCTTCCAACCCCTTCCACCCCTCCACCCTGTCCAACCCCTTCCACCCCTCCACCCCGTCCAACCCCTCCACCCCCTCCACCCTCCACCCTGTCCAACCTCTTCCATCCCTTCCACCCCTCCACCCTGTCCAACCTCTTCCATCCCCCCTTCCACCCCTCCACCCTGTCCAACCCCTTCCACCCCCTCCACCCCTCCACCCTGTCCAACCCCTTCCACCCCCTCCACCCCTACACCCTGTCCAACCCCTTCCATCCCCTTCCACCCCTCCACCCTGTCCAAGCTCCCCCCCTCCACCCTCCACCCTGTCCAACCCCTTCCACCCCCTCCACCCCTCCACCCTGTCCAACCCCTTCCACCCCCTCCACCCTGTCCAACCCCTTCCATCCCCTTCCCCCTCCACCCTGTCCAACCCCTTCCACCCCCTCCACCCCTACACCCTGTCCAACCCCTTCCATCCCCTTCCACCCCTCCACCCTGTCCAACCTCTTCCACCCCCTCCACCCCTCCACCCTGTCCAACCTCTTCCATCCCCTTCCACCCCTCCACCCTGTCCAACCCCTTCCATCCCCTCCACCCCCTCCACCTCTCCACCCTGTCCAACCTCTTCCATCCCTTCCACCCTTTCCAACCCTTCCATCCCCTTCCACCCCTCCACCCTGTCCAACCCCTTCCACCCCTCCACCCCGTCCAACCCCTCCACCCCTCCACCCTGTCCAACCTCTTCCATCCCTTCCACCCTTTCCAACCCCTTCCATCCCCTTCCACCCCTCCACCCTGTCCAACCCCTTCCATCCTTCCACCCCTACACCCTGTCCAACCCCTTCCATCCCCTTCCACCCCTCCACCCTGTCCAAGCCCTTCCACCCCCTCCACCCCTCCACCCTGTCCAACCCCTTCACCCTCCCCCCTCCACCCCTCCACCCTGTCCAATCCCCTTCCATCCCTTCACCCCTCCACCCTGTCCACCCTTCAACCCCTTCCACCCCCTCCACCCCTCCACCCTGTCCAACCACTTCCACCCCTCCACCCTGTCCAAGCCCTTCCACCCCCTCCACCCCTCCACCCTGTCCAATGTTCTTCCACCCCCTCCACCCCTCCACCCTGTCCAACCCTTCCATCCCCTTCCACCTCCACCCTGTCCAACCCCCTTCCACCCCCTCCACCCCACCCTGTCCAACCCCTTCCATCCCCTTCCACCCCTCCACCCTGTCCAACCCCTTCCACCCCCTCCACCCCTCCACCCTGTCCAACCTCTTCCATCCCCTCCCACCCCTCCACCCTGTCCAACCCCTTCCACCCCCTCCACCCCTCCACCCTGTCCAACCCTTCCATCCCCTTCCACCCCTCCACCCTGTCCAACCCCTTCCACCCCCTCCACCCCTCCACCCTGTCCAACCTCTTCCATCCCCTTCACCCCCTCCACCCTGTCCAACCTCTTCTATCCCCTTCCACCCCTCCACCCTGTCCAACCCCTTCCACCCCCTCCACCCCTCCACCCTGTCCAACCCCTTCCACCCCCCTCCACCCCTACACCCTGTCCAACCCCTTCCATCCCCTTCCACCCCTCCACCCTGTCCAATGCCCCCCTCCACCCCTCCACCCTGTCCAACCCCTTCCACCCCCTCCACCCCTCCACCCTTCCATCCCCTTCCACCCCTCCACCCTGTCCAACCCTTCCACCCCCTCCACCCCTCCACCCTGTCCAACCCCTTCCACCCCTCCACCCCTCCACCCTGTCCCTGTCTGTTGTTTGTGTATCTGGGGAAATTCCACGGTGACAGAATAATGCTGCAACTCCGATTTTTCACTTTATAAACTCTGCGAGATTGCCACATTCCCCTCTGACCGGGGGAGGTGCTAGCAGATCACAGATCAGCCCAAATGGAGAGTTGATACCTTCAGTTACAGTTGTTGGTTCGCTAGCTAGTGAATATTTGCCATATTTGCGTAGGACATACACTACATGACAAAAAGTATGTGGACGCCTGCTCGTCGAACACCTCATTCCAAAATCATGGGCATTAATATGGAGTTGGTCCGTCCTCTGCTGCTATATCAGCCTCCACTCTTCTGGGAAGGCTTTCCACTAGATGTTGGAACATTGCTGCTGGGATTTGCTTTCATTCAACCATAAGAACATTGGTGAGGTCGGTCACTGATGTTGGGCGATTAGGCCTGGCTCGCAGTCGGCGTTCCAATTCATCCCAAAGGTGTCCGATGGGGCTGAGGTCAGGGCTCTGTGCATGTCAGTTAAGTTCTTCCACACCGACCTCGACAAACCATTTCTGTATGGATCTCGCTTTGTTCACAGGGGCATATTATTCATGCGTTTCCACTGGTCCAGAGTCCAATGGCGGCAAGAACCATTTCATGAAGTTCCCTGACAAACAGTTATTGTGCTGACTTTGCTGCCAGAGGCAGTTTGGAATTCGGTAGTGAGTGTTGCAACCGAGGACAGGTGATGTTTTACTCGTTACGTGCTTCAGCACTCGGTGGACCCGTTCTGTGAGCTTGTGTGGCCTACCAGTTTGCGGCTGAGCCGTTGCTCCTGGACGTTTCCACTTCCCTTACAGTTGACCGGGGCAGCTCCAAAAGGGCGGAAATTTGACGAACGGACATGTTGGAAAGGTGGCATCATATGACAGTGCCACGTTGAAAGTGACTGAGCTCTTCAGTAAGGACATTCTACTGCCAATGTCTGTCTATGGGGATCGCGGGACTGTGTGCTCGATTTTATACACCTGTCAGCAACGGGTGTGGCTGAAATAGAAAATTCACTAATTTGAAGGGGTTTCCACATACACAATATATACACATTGCATTCGGAAAGTTTTCAGACCCCTTGACTTTTTCCACATTTTGTTACGTTACAGCCTTATTCTAAAATTGATTTTTTTTAAAGTATAATCTCATCAATCTACACACAATACCCCATAATGACAAAGCAGAAACAAGTTTTTAGAAATAAAAAATGGTAATATCACATTTCCATAAGTATTCAGACCCTTTACTCAGTACTTTGTTGAAGCAGCGAATACAGCACCAAGTCTTCTTGGGTTTGACGCTACAAGCTTGGTACACCTGTATTTGGGGAGTTTACCCCATTCTTCTCTGCAGATCCTCTCAAGCTCTGTCAGGTTGGATGGGGAGCGTTGCTGCACAGCTATTTTCAGGTCTCTCCAGAGATGTTTGATCTGATTCAAGTCTGGGCTCTGGCTGGGCCACTAAAGGACATTTCGAGACTTGTCCCAAAGCCACTCCTGTGTTGGCTTGGCTGTGTGCTTAAGGTCATTGTCCTGTTGGAAGGTGAACCTTCACCTCAGTCTGAGGTCCTGAGCACTCTGGAGCAGGTTTTCATCAAGGATCTCTCTGTACTTTGCTCCGTTCATATTTCCCTTGATCCTGCCACCACCATCCTTAACCGTAGGGATGGTGCCAGGTTTCCGCCAATCAAGTTGTGGAAACATCTCAAGGATGACAAATGGAAACAGGATGCACCTGAGCTCAATTTTGAGTCTCACAGCAAAGGGTCTGAATACTTACGGAAATAAGGTATTTCTGTTTTTTGTTTTTTAATACATTTGAAAACATTTCTGAAAACCTGTTTTTGCTTTGTCAGGGGAAAAGGGGGAAAACAATTGAATCCATTTTAGAATAAGGCTGTATAGTAGCAAAATGTGGAAAAAAAATATCTCAATACTTTCCAATTGCACTGTATATGTAATGTAAGTCAAAACACCACAAAACAAGACATGGTATCAAGAAGACGATACAACGAGCTGAAACAAGCCACCACAATTCCCCACATGGTAGCTTCATGTCATTGTTGCTAGCTATCTGACCGTTCAGAATGGTAACACCACACAGCCTTTTGCCTCTACGATGCACGCGAGCATCATTTTTGTTACGTTGTCAACCCACCCATCTATTAGGCAGGTTTGGAAAAGCATCAAGTTTAAGACCCAAAATATATATTTTTAAATACAACAGCCTACATAAATATGGAAATGTGTGACCAATATCAAAGACATTTAATGCTTGACACAGGATAATAGGATTGTCTCAGTAAGATGACCTCAGTCTCTGAAAAGAAAGACAAGCTACAAAGACAGGCACAAAACATTCCCTCTCCTTCTCTCCCTCCCACTGCAGAATCCATCACACTCCTGAATATACACCATCTATTCAATATTCACTTACTACCAAATGAAAGCACACGTCAATGCTGGATTCCTGGTAAGATTAAAAGGAATAACTACTTACAATTTATTTTATTACAATGTCATCCATATTTGATCAACAGTTGCTCTCTCTGGGGGAAAAAAGCGGAAAGGTGCAGAGTGGACAGGCCTCCTCTTAATTGAAATCATGTGAAGCAACTGGTACCTATCATGACAACACTAGAGGACAGGTAGGTTGTCTAGATACACATTCCAGCACCACCTCCACACTGAACCAGTTGAGGTATGTGGAATCCTCCTTCAGCAAGGCAGCTCAGGCTGTAAGCAAAGCCCCAGTCCCAGTCTCACTCCTAGCCCTAACATATCTGAGCCGCAGCTATGCTGAACCCCCCCCCCCCCCCCCTTCCAACCCTTGCCCCTGCCCCCTGCCCCTCCCCCACACTGTGTAAAAACAAATCTCCTTTCCTGCTCCAAGCCCTGAAACTATTGAGTCAACAAATGCCAACTAGAGACTGCAAGGCAGACAGGCAGGCAAGCCGGCAGGGCCGATGGAAGAAGGGGTGGAGTCTCTCTCTTTAATAAACCTGGATTGGAGCCAAAGGCAGATTATTTTCAGACAATAACCTTCTGTTAAAATCAGCACAGGGACAAAAAAGGGAAGAATTTAACAGAGAGAGAGCTGTAGAAGGAGGGACCGATGGCTCTCTAACATGTGGTTGGCTAAAGAGTGGCCCCTGGAAGGTATTTGGAATGACTTCAAGGCACTCATATGGGAATTCAACTGTGTGGATTTCTAGTATTTTTTCCATGGTGTACTATTCCGGAGAAATGTAATCAAGGTGCCAAATTTGGTTCCGATTCAGTTTTCTATTGTACTTTGGATTTTGTATTTGTATTTATTAAGGGTCCCCATTAGCTGCACCAGCTACTCTTCCTGCAGTCCAATAACAATTACATACAATAAAACAATACATAACACAAGACATTATTACATACTACTCTACCATAACATATCTACAATACATAACACAAGACATTATTACACACTACTCTACCATAACATATCTACAATACAAGACATTATTACATACTACTCTACCATAACATATCTACAATACAAGACATTATTACATACTACTCTACCATAACATATCTACAATACAAGACATTATTACACACTACTCTACCATAACATATCTACAACACAAGACATTATTACATACTACTCTACCATAACATATCTACAATACAAGATATTATTACATACTACTCTACCATAACATATCTACAATACATTATTACACACTACTCTACCATAACATATCTACAATACAAGACATTATTACATACTACTCTACCATAACATATCTACAATACAAGATATTATTACATACTACTCTACCATAACATATCTACAATACAAGACATTATTACACACTACTCTACCATAACATATCTACAATACAAGATATTATTACATACTACTCTACCATAACATATCTACAATACAAGACATTATTACATACTACTCTACCATAACATATCTACAATACAAGACATTATTACATACTACTCTACCATAACATATCTACAATACAAGACATTATTACATACTACTCTACCATAACATATCTACAATACAAGATATTATTACATACTACTCTACCATAACATATCTACAATACAAGACATTATTACACACTACTCTACCATAACATATCTACAATACAAGATATTATTACATACTACTCTACCATAACATATCTACAATACATAACACAAGACATTATTACATACTACTCTACCATAACATATCTACAATACATAACACAAGACATTATTACACACTACTCTACCATAACATATCTACAATACAAGACATTATTACATACTACTCTACCATAACATATCTACAATACATAACACAATACATTATTACATACTACTCTACCATAACATATCTACAACACAAGACATTATTACATACTACTCTACCATAACATATCTACAATACAAGATATTATTACATACTACTCTACCATAACATATCTACAATACATTATTACACACTACTCTACCATAACATATCTACAATACAAGACATTATTACATACTACTCTACCATAACATATCTACAATACAAGATATTATTACATACTACTCTACCATAACATATCTACAATACAAGACATTATTACACACTACTCTACCATAACATATCTACAATACAAGATATTATTACATACTACTCTACCATAACATATCTACAATACAAGACATTATTACATACTACTCTACCATAACATATCTACAATACAAGACATTATTACATACTACTCTACCATAACATATCTACAATACAAGACATTATTACATACTACTCTACCATAACATATCTACAATACAAGATATTATTACATACTACTCTACCATAACATATCTACAATACAAGACATTATTACACACTACTCTACCATAACATATCTACAATACAAGATATTATTACATACTACTCTACCATAACATATCTACAATACATAACACAAGACATTATTACATACTACTCTACCATAACATATCTACAATACATAACACAAGACATTATTACACACTACTCTACCATAACATATCTACAATACAAGACATTATTACATACTACTCTACCATAACATATCTACAATACATAACACAATACATTATTACATACTACTCTACCATAACATATCTATAATACATAACACAAGACATTATTACATACTACTCTACCATAACATATCTACAATACAAGACATTATTACACACTACTCTACCATAACTTATATCTACAATACATAACACAAGACATTATTACATACTACTCTACCATAACATATCTACAATACAAGACATTATTACACACTACTCTACCATAACTTATATCTACAATACATAACACAAGACATTATTACACACTACTCTCCCATAACATATCTACAATACATTATTACACACTACTCTACCATAACATATCTACAATACAAGACATTATTACATACTACTCTACCATAACATATAAACAATACAAGACATTATTACATACTACTCTACCATAACATATCTACACAAAGACATTAATATACATTACCATAACATATCTGCAAGACATTATTACATACTACTCTACCATAACATATCTACAATACAAGACATTATTACATACTACTCTACCATAACATATCTAATGCATACACAAGACATTATTACACACTACTCTACCATAACTTATATCTACAATACATTACACTCAAGACATATCTACAGACATTATTACATACTACTCTACCATAACATATCTACAATCTAACACAAGACATTACACACTACCATAACATATCTACCATAACAAGACATTATTACATATCTCTACCATAACATATCTTACAAGACATTATTACATACTACTCTACCATAACATATCTACAATACATAACACAAGACATTATTACATACTACTCTACCATAACATATCATAAATACAAGGACGTTATTACATACTACTACCATAACATATCTACAATACATTAGACATACATACATATCTCTGCCATAACATATCTAACAATACAAGACATTATTACATACGTCTACCATAACATATCTACAATACATAACACAAGACATTATTACATACTATAATCTACAATACAAGACATTATTACATACTACTCTACCATAACATATCTATATGACATTATACTGCTCTAACACAAGACATTATTACATACTACTCTCTACCATAACATATCTACAATACATAACACAAGACATTATTACATACTACTCTGCCATAACATATCTACAATACAAGACATTATTACATACTACTCTACCATAACATATCTACAATACATAACACAAGACATTATTACATACTACTCTACCATAACATATACAATACAAGACATTATTACATACTACTCTACCATAACTTATATCTACAATACATACACAAGACATTATTACATACTACTTCTGCCCATAACATATCTACAATACATTATTACTAGAGCGACACTGCTCTGCCATAACATATCTACAATACAAGACGTTATTACATACTACTCTACCATAACATATCTAAACAATACAAGACATTATTACATACTACTCTACCATAACATATCTACACATAACACAAGACATTATTACATACTACTCTACCATAACATATCTACAATACAAGACATTATTACATACTACTTTCTACCATAACATATCTACAATACATAACACAGGACATTATTACATACTGCTCTACCATAACATATCTACAATACATAACACAAGACATTATTACATACTACTCTACCATAACATATCTACAAGTATAACACAAGACATTATCTACATAACCACTACTACACAAGACATTATTACATCTCCCTCTCTGCCATAACATAACACAAGACATTATTACACACTACTCTACCATAACATATCTACAATACAAGACATTATTACATACTACTCTACCATAACATATCTACAATACATAATACAATACATTATTACATACTACTCTGCCATAACATATCTATAATACATAACACAAGACATTATTACATACTACTCTACCATAACATATCTACAATACAAGACATTTATTACATACTACTCTACCATAACATATCTACAATAACATAACAAGACATTATTACATACTACTCTACCATAACATATCTACAATACATAACACAAGACATTATTACACATGCTGCTCTGCCATAACATATCTATCGGCAATACATAACCAAGACATTATTACACACTACTCTACATAACATAACAATACAATACATTATTACATACTACTCTACCATAACATATCTACAATACATAACACAAGACATTATTACATACTACTCTACCATAACATATCTACAATACAAGACATTATTACATACCACTCTACCATAACATATCTACAATACATAACACAAGACATTATTACATTACTACTCTACCATAACATATCTACAATACAAGACATTATTGCACTACTTCTACCATACCCTTATATCTACAATACATAACACAAGACATTATTACATACTACTCTCCCATAACATATCTACAATACGGACTAAAGATTATTACACACTACTCTACCATAACATATCTACAATACAAGACATTATTACATACTACTCTACCATAACATATAAACAATACAAGACATTATTACATACTACTCTACCATAACATATCTACAATACAAGACATTATTACATACTACTCTACCATAACATATCTACAATACAAGACATTATTACATACTACTCTACCATAACATATCTACAATACATAACACAAGACATTATTACATACTACCATCAATACCATAACATATATCTACTACTCAATACATAGACATTATTACACACCTTTAACTATCCCATAACTTATATCTACAATACACAAGACATTATTACATACTACTCTACCATAACATATACATCTACTCTACATATCTACAATACATTATTACATACTACTCTACCATAACATATCTACAATAAGACATACTACTTACCATACATATCTACAATACAAGACATTACGTTACATACTACTCTACCATAACATATCTACAATACAGACATTATTACATACTACTCTACCATAACATATCTACTCAATACATAACACAAGACATTATTACATACTACTCTGTAACTATCCAATAACATATCTACAATACAAGACATTATTACATACTACTCTACCATAACATATCTACAATACATAACATTATTACATACTACATTATTACATACATATCTACCATAACACAAGACATTATCTACATACATAACACAAGACATTATTACACTACTCTACCATAACATATCTACAATACAAGACATTATTACATACTACATAACATATAACATATCTACATAACATATCTACATAAAGACATTATTACATACTACTCTACCATAACATATCTACAATACAAGACGTTATTACATACTACTCTACCATAACATATCTACAATACATAACACAAGACATTATTACATACTACTCTCCCATAACATATCTACAATACATTATTACTACACTACTCTACCATAACATATCTACAATACAAGACATTATTACATACTCTACTAACATATCCATAACATATATAACATATCTACAAGACATTATTACATACTACTCTACCATAACATATAACATACAATACAAGACATTATTACATAACATATCAATACATATCTACATAACATTATATCTACCATAACATATACAAGACATTATTACATACTACTACTACCATAACATATCTACAATACATAACACAAGACATTATTACATACTACTCTACCATAACATATCTACAATATAACACAAGACATTATTACATACTGCTCTCCCATTATCTACAATACAAGACATTATTACACACTGCTCTGCCATACTTATATCTACAATACATAACACAAGACATTATTACATACTCTGCCATAACATACAATACGTTGTTCTACTCTGCCATAACATATCTACAAGACATTATTACATACTACTCTACCATAACATATCTACAAGACATTATTACATACTACTCTACCATAACATATCTACAATACATAACACAAGACATTATTACATACTACTCTACCATAACATATCTACAATACATAACACAAGACATTATTACATACTACTCTACCATAACATATCTACAATACAAGACATTATTACATACTACTCTACCATAACATATCTACAATACATAACACAATACATTATTACATACTACTCTACCATAACATATCTACAATACATAACATAACATATCTACAAGACATTATTACATACTACTCTACCATAACATATCTATTACAACAAGACATTATTACACACTACTCTACCATAACATATCTACAATACATAACACAAGACATTATTACATACTACTCTACCATAACATATCTACAATACAAGACATTATTACACACTACTCTACCATAACATATCTACAATACATACTATTACTACTACCATAACATATCTACAATAACAAGACATTATTACATACTACTCTACCATAACATATCTACAATACATAACACATTACATTATCTACATACTATCTCTACCAGACAACATACTCTCTAACATAATACAAGACATTATTACATAAGACATTATTACATAATACACACAGACGTTATTACATACTACTCCTAACATATCTATAACACAAGACATTATTACATACTACTCTACCATAACATATCTACAATACAAGACATTATTACATACATAACATATCTACAATATACATTATTACATACTACTCTGCCATAACATATCTACAATACATAACACAAGACATTATTACATACTACTCTACCATAACATATCTACAATACAAGACATTATTACATACTACTCTACCATAACATATCTACACATAACACAAGACATTATTACACACTACTCTCCCATAACATATCTACAATACATTATTACACACTACTCTACCATAACATATCTACAATACAAGACATTATTACATACTACTCTACCATAACATATAAACAATACAAGACATTATTACATACTACTCTACCATAACATATCTACAATACAAGACATTATTACATACTACTCTACCATAACATATCTACAATACAAGACATTATTATTACTACTCTACCATAACATATCTACAATACATAACACAAGACATTATTACATACTACTCTACCATAGCATATCTACAATACAAGACATTATTACACACTACTCTACCATAACTTATATCTACAATACATAACACAAGACATTATTACACACTACTCTACCATAACATATCTACAATACATTATTACACACTACTCTACCATAACATATCTACAAGACATTATTACATACTACTCTACCATAACATATCTACAATACATAACACAAGACATTATTACATACTACTCTACCATAACATATCTACAATAGATAACACAAGACATTAATACATACTACTCTACCATAACATATCTACAACACAAGACATTATTACATACTACTCTACCATAACATATCTACAATACAAGACATTATTACATACTACTCTACCATAACATATCTACAATACATAACACAAGACATTATTACATACTACTCTACCATAACATATCTACAATACATAACACAAGACATTATTACACACTACTCTACCATAACATATCTACAATACAAGACATTATTACATACTACTGTAACATAACATATCTACAATACAAGACATTATTACATACTACTCTACCATAACATATCTACAATACAAGACATTATTACATACTACTCTACCATAACATATCTACAATACATAACACAAGACATTATTACATACTACTCTACCATAACATATCTACAATAGATAACACAAGACATTAATACATACTACTCTACCATAACATATCTACAACACAAGACATTATTACATACTACTCTACCATAACATATCTACAATACATAACACAAGACATTATTACATACTACTCTACCATAACATATCTACAATACAAGACATTATTACACACTACTCTACCATAACATATCTACAATACATAACACAAGACATTATTACACATTACTCTACCATAACATATCTACAATACATTATTACACACTACTCTACCATAACATATCTACAATACAAGACATTATTACATACTACTCTACCATAACATATCTACAATACAAGACATTATTACACACTACTCTACCATAACATATCTACAATACATAACACAATACATTATTACACACTACTCTACCATAACATATCTACAATACAAGACATTATTACACACTACTCTACCATAACATATCTTTCATCCACATCGCATCTCACATCAGTAGCAGCAGGCAAACACCACCATCTGAATGTCAGATACACTAACAGCATTGCAGCCGACTCAAATGCAGAATATATAATATCTAGCTATATTTTGGCATTACACATTTTGAAGAAAGTCAGTGACTTCCGGGTTGGAGCGATCTGGTCGCATCCGCCGGTCTGCAGGTTGTATAACTTTTTCATTACATTTCATTACATTTCATTATAGTACAACGGTCTGATTTGTCTAATCTTAGCAATTTCTTCTTAGCTAGCTACATAGTCGTCGTTGTATCAAAGATAATTGCGTAATTATCGTATTTCGTCGTCTCCTATCTGTCCAACACGTTCACCGTCTACCGTAGCACTGTAGTAACTATCACACTCAACTGAACGACTTGATTAGTGTAGTGTTAGCTAGCTACATAGCTAGCTACATAGTTGTCTTTGCTGTCTTCGTATCCAAGATAATTGTGTAGTGTAGAGTGTGTAGTCTTAGAGTGATTATCTTAATTCACCGAGGTTAGCTAGCCAGCTATTTTGTCGTCCTTAACGTAGGAGACACTCCTAGCTAGCCAATAGCCAGCCAACGTCTACTGAATAGAACTTTCGCATTCGGTCGCATTCGCGTCGCTCCACAGGTAGTATCACTTTTTCATTTCATTTCATTACAGTCCCAACGGTGTGATTTGTTTGATCGTAGCTAGCTACATAGCTAGCTACATAGCCGTCTTTGTTTCAAAGATAATTGTGTAGTCTAGAGCGATTTTCTAGGTTAGCTAGCCAGCTATTGTCGTTCTCCTAGCATAGCGTAACGTAACCAACACTGCTAGCTAGCCAGCTAGCTCCCAAGCAGCATTGTAGAAACTTCACACTCAACGGTACGACTTGATTAGGGTAGTGTCAACAACGCAGCTAGCCTACCCCAGCAGTACTCTATCATTTTAATCATTTTAGTCAATTAGATTCTTGCTACGTAAGCTTAACTTTCTGAACATTCGAGACGTGTAGTCCACTTGTCATTCAATCTCCTCTGCATTAGCGTAGCCTCTTCTCTAGCCTGTCAACTATGTGTCTGTCTATCCCTGTTCTCTCCTCTCTGCACAGACCATACAAACGCTCCCCACCGCATGGCCGCAGCCACCTAATCTGGTGGTCCCAGCGCGCACGACCCACGTGGAGTTCCAGGTCTCCGGTAGCCTCTGGAACTGCCGATCTGCGGCCAACAAGGCAGAGTTCATCTCAGCCTATGCCTCCCTCCAGTCCCTCGACTTCTTGGCTCTGACGGAAACATGGATCACCACAGACAACACCGCTACTCCTACTGCTCTCTCTTCGTCCGCCCACGTGCTCTCGCACACCCCGAGAGCTTCTGGTCAGCGGGGTGGTGGCACCGGGATCCTCATCTCTCCCAAGTGGTCATTCTCTCTCTCTCCCCTTACCCATCTGTCTATTGCCTCCTTTGAATTCCATGCTGTCACAGTTACCAGCCCTTTCAAGCTTAACATCCTTATCATTTATCGCCCTCCAGGTTCCCTCGGAGAGTTCATCAATGAGCTTGATGCCTTGATAAGCTCCTTTCCTGAGGACGGCTCACCTCTCACAGTTCTGGGCGACTTTAACCTCCCCACGTCTACCTTTGACTCATTCCTCTCTGCCTCCTTCTTTCCTCCTCTCCTCTTTTGACCTCACCCTCTCACCTTCCCCCCTACTCACAAGGCAGGCAATACGCTCGACCTCATCTTTACTAGATGCTGTTCCTCCACTAACCTCATTGCAACTCCCCTCCAAGTCTCCGACCACTACCTTGTATCCTTTTCCCTCTCGCTCTCATCCAACACTTCCCACACTGCCCCTACTCGGATGGTATCGCGCCGTCCCAACCTTCGCTCTCTCTCCCCGCTACTCTCTCCTCTTCCATCCTATCATCTCTTCCCTCTGCTCAAACCTTCTCCAACCTATCTCCTGATTCTGCCTCCTCAACCCTCCTCTCCTCCCTTTCTGCATCCTTTGACTCTCTATGTCCCCTATCCTCCAGGCGGCTCGGTCCTCCCCTCCCGCTCCGTGGCTCGACGACTCATTGCGAGCTCACAGAACAGGGCTCCGGGCAGCCGAGCGGAAATGGAGGAAAACTCGCCTCCCTGCGGACCTGGCATCCTTTCACTCCCTCCTCTCTACATTTTCCTCCTCTGTCTCTGCTGCTAAAGCCACTTTCTACCACTCTAAATTCCAAGCATCTGCCTCTAACCCTAGGAAGCTCTTTGCCACCTTCTCCTCCCTCTTGAATCCTCATCCCCCTCCCCCCCCCTCCCCTCTCTGCAGATGACTTCGTCAACCATTTTGAAAAGAAGGTCGACGACATCCGATCCTCGTTTGCTAAGTCAAACGACACCGCTGGTTCTGCTCACACTGCCCTACCCTGTGCTCTGACCTCTTTCTCCCCTCTCTCTCCAGATGACATCTCGCGTCTTGTGACGGCCGGCCGCCCAACAACCTGCCCGCTTGACCCTATCCCCTCCTCTCTTCTCCAGACCATCTCCGGTGACCTTCTCCCTTACCTCACCTCGCTCATCAACTCATCCCTGACCGCTGGCTACGTCCCTCCCGTCTTCAAGAGAGCGAGAGTTGCACCCCTTCTGAAAAAACCTACACTCGATCCCTCCGATGTCAACAACTACAGACCAGTATCCCTTCTTTCTTTTCTCTCCAAAACTCTTGAACGTGCCGTCCTTGGCCAGCTCTCCCGCTATCTCTCTCAGAATGACCTTCTTGATCCAAATCAGTCAGGTTTCAAGACTAGTCATTCAACTGAGACTGCTCTTCTCTGTATCACGGAGGCGCTCCGCACTGCTAAAGCTAACTCTCTCTCCTCTGCTCTCATCCTTCTAGACCTATCGGCTGCCTTCGATACTGTGAACCATCAGATCCTCCTCTCCACCCTCTCCGAGTTGGGCATCTCCGGCGCGGCCCACGCTGGATTGCGTCCTACCTGACAGGTCGCTCCTACCAGGTGGCGTGGCGAGAATCGTCTCCTCACCACGTGCTCTCACCACTGGTGTCCCCCAGGGCTCTGTTCTAGGCCCTCTCCTATTCTCGCTATACACCAAGTCACTTGGCTCTGTCATAACCTCACATGGTCTCTCCTATCATTGCTATGCAGACGACACACAATTAATCTTCTCCTTTCCCCCTTCTGACGACCAGGTGGCGAATCGCATCTCTGCATGTCTGGCAGACATATCAGTGTGGATGACGGATCATCACCTCAAGCTGAACCTCGGCAAGACGGAGCTGCTCTTCCTCCCGGGAAGGACTGCCCGTTCCATGATCTCGCCATCACGGTTGACAACTCCATTGTGTCCTCGTCCCAGAGCGCTAAGAACCTTGGCGTGATCCTGGACAACACCCTGTCGTTCTCAAATAACATCAAGGCGGTGGCCCGTTCCTGTAGGTTCATGCTCTACAACATCCGCAGAGTACGACCCTGCCTCACACAGGAAGCGGCGCAGGTCCTAATCCAGGCACTTGTCATCTCCCGTCTGGATTACTGCAACTCGCTGTTGGCTGGGCTCCCTGCCTGTGCCATTAAACCCTACAACTCATCCAGAACGCCGCAGCCCGTCTGGTGTTCAACCTTCCCAAGTTCTCTCACGTCACCCCGCTCCTCCGCTCTCTCCACTGGCTTCCAGTTGAAGCTCGCATCCGCTACAAGACCATGGTGCTTGCCTACGGAGCTGTGAGGGGAACGGCACCTCAGTACCTCCAGGCTCTGATCAGGCCCTACACCCAAACAAGGGCACTGCGTTCATCCACCTCTGGCCTGCTCGCCTCCCTACCACTGAGGAAGTACAGTTCCCGCTCAGCCCAGTCAAAACTGTTCGCTGCTCTGGCCCCCAATGGTGGAACAAACTCCTCACGACGCCAGGACAGCGGAGTCAATCACCACCTTCCGGAGACACCTGAAACCCCACCTCTTTAAGGAATACCTAGGATAGGATAAAGTAATCCTTCTCCCCCTCCCCCCTTAAAAGACCTAGATGCACTATTGTAAAGTGGCTGTTCCACTGGATGTCATAAGGTGAAAGCACCAATTTGTAAGTCGCTCTGGATAAGAGCGTCTGCTAAATGACTTAAATGTAATGTAAATGTACAATACAAGACATTATTACATACTACTCTACCATAACATATCTACAATACAAGACATTATTACATACTACTCTACCATAACATATCTACAATACATAACACAAGACATTATTACATACTACTCTACCATAACATATCTACAATACATAACACAAGACATTATTACACACTACTCTACCATAACATATCTACAATACATAACACAATACATTATTACATACTACTCTACCATAACATATCTACAATACATAACACAAGACATTATTACACACTACTCTACCATAACATATCTACAATACAAGACATTATTACATACTACTCTACCATAACATATCTACAATACATAACACAAGACATTATTACATACTACTCTACCATAACATATCTAATACAAGATATTATCACATACTACTCTACCATAACATATCTACAATACATAACACAAGACATTATTACATACTACTCTACCATAACATATCTACAATACATAACACAAGACATTATTACATACTACTCTACCATAACATATCTACAATACATAACACAAGACATTATTACATACTACTCTACCATAACATATCTACAATACAAGACATTATTACATACTACTCTACCATAACATATCTACAATACAAGATATTATTACATACTCTACCATAACATATCTACAATACATAACACAATACATTATTACATACTACTCTACCATAACATATCTACAATACAAGATATTATTACATACTACTCTACCATAACATATCTACAATACATAACACAAGACATTATTACATACTACTCTACCATAACATATCTACAATACAAGACATTATTACATACTACTCTACCATAACATATCTACAATACAAGATATTATTACACACTACTCTACCATAACATATCTACAATACATAACACAAGACATTATTACATACTACTCTACCATAACATATCTACAATACATAACACAATACATTATTACATACTACTCTACCATAACATATCTACAATACAAGATATTATTACATACTACTCTACCATAACATATCTACAATACATAACACAATACATTATTACATACTACTCTACCATAACATATCTACAATACATAACACAAGACATTATTACATACTACTCTACCATAACATATCTACAATACAAGATATTATTACATACTACTCTACCATAACATATCTACAATACATAACACAATACATTATTACATACTACTCTACCATAACATATCTACAATACAAGATATTATTACATACTACTCTACCATAACATATCTACAATACATAACACAATACATTATTACATACTACTACTACCATAACATATCTACAATACAAGACATTATTACACACTACTCTACCATAACATATCTACAATACAAGATATTATTACACACTACTCTACCATAACATATCTACAATACAAGACATTATTACACACTACTCTACCATAACATATCTACAATACAAGACATTATTACACACTACTCTACCATAACATATCTACAATACAAGACATTATTACACACTACTCTACCATAACATATCTACAATACAAGACATTATTACACACTACTCTACCATAACATATCTACAATACAAGACATTGTACACTGCTCTACCATAACATATCTACAATACAATACATTATTACATACTACTCTACCATAACATATCTATAATACAAGACATTATTACACACTACTCTACCATAACATATCTACAATACAAGACATTATTACACACTACTCTACCATAACATATCTACAATACAAGACATTATTACATACTACTCTACCATAACATATCTACAATACATAACACAAGACATTATTACATACTACTCTACCATAACATATCTACAATACAAGACATTATTACACACTACTCTACCATAACATATCTACAATACAAGACATTATTACACACTACTCTACCATAACATATCTACAATACATAACACAAGACATTATTACATACTACTCTACCATAACATATCTACAATACAAGACATTATATTACATACTACTCTACCATAACATATCTACAATACATAACACAAGACATTATTACATACTACTCTACCATAACATATCTACAATACATAACACAATACATTATTACATACATAACATATCTACAATACAATATATTATTACATACTACTCTACCATAACATATCTACAATACATAACACAAGACATTATTACATACTACTCTACCATAACATATCTACAATACAAGATATTATTACATACTACTCTACCATAACATATCTACAATACATAACACAATACATTATTACATACTACTCTACCATAACATATCTACAATACATAACACAAGACATTATTACATACTACTCTACCATAACATATCTACAATACAAGATATTATTACATACTACTCTACCATAACATATCTACAATACATAACACAATACATTATTACATACTACTCTACCATAACATATCTACAATACAAGACATTATTACACACTACTCTACCATAACATATCTACAATACAAGACATTATTACACACTACTCTACCATAACATATCTACAATACAAGACATTATTACACACTACTCTACCATAACATATCTACAATACAATACATTATTACATACTACTCTACCATAACATATCTATAATACAAGACATTATTACACACTACTCTACCATAACATATCTACAATACAAGACATTATTATACTACTCTACCATAACATATCTACAATACAAGACATTATTACATACTGCTCTACCATAACATATCTACAATACATAACACAAGACATTATTACATACTACTCTACCATAACATATCTACAATACAAGACATTATTACACACTACTCTACCATAACATATCTACAATACAAGACATTATTACATACTACTCTACCATAACATATCTACAATACATAACACAAGACATTATTACATACTACTCTACCATAACATATCTACAATACAAGACATTATTACACACTACTCTACCATAACATATCTACAATACAATACATTATTACATACTACTCTACCATAACATATCTATAATACAAGACGTTATTACACACTACTCTACCATAACATATCTACAATACAAGACATTATTACACACTACTCTGCCATAACATATCTACAATACAAGACATTATTACATACTACTCTACCATAACATATCTACAATACATAACACAAGACATTATTACATACTACTCTACCATAGCATATCTACAATACATAACACAAGACATTATTACATACTACTCTACCATAACATATCTACAATACAAGACATTATTACATACTACTCTACCATAACATATCTACAATACAAGACATTATTACATACTACTCTGCCATAACATATCTACAATACATAACACAAGACATTATTACATACTACTCTGCCATAACATATCTACAATACATAACACAAGACATTATTACATACTGCTCTGCCATAACATATCTACAATACAAGATATTATTACATACTACTCTGCCATAACATATCTACAATACATAACACAATACATTGTGCATACTACTCTACCATAACATATCTACAATACAATATATTATTACATACTACTCTACCATAACATATCAACAATACATAACACAATACATTATTACATACTACTCTACCATAACATATCTACAATACAAGATATTATTACATACTACTCTACCATAACATATCTACAATACATAACACAATACATTATTACATACTACTCTACCATAACATATCTACAATACAAGACATTATTACACACTACTCTACTATAACATATCTACAATACAAGATATTATTACACACTACTCTACCATAACATATCTACAATACAAGACATTATTACACACTACTCTACCATAACATATCTACAATACAAGACATTATTACACACTACTCTACCATAACATATCTACAATACAAGACATTATTACACACTACTCTACCATAACATATCTACAATACAAGACATTATTACACACTGCTCTGCCATAACTTGTATCTACAATACAAGACGTTACACACTACTCTACCATAACATATCTACAATACAATACATTATTACATACTACTCTGCCATAACATATCTATAATACAAGACATTATTACACACCACTCTACCATAACATATCTACAATACAAGACGTTATTACACACTGCTCTACCATAACATATCTACAATACAAGACATTATTACATACTACTCTGCCATAACATATCTACAATACATAACACAAGACATTATTACATACTGCTCTGCCATAACATATCTACAATACAAGACATTATTACACACTGCTCTGCCATAACATATCTATTACAAGACGTTATTACACACTACTCTGCCATAACATATCTACAATACATAACACAAGACATTATTACATACTACTCTGCCATAACATATCTACAATACAAGACATTATTACATACTACTCTGCCATAAGATATCTACAATACATAACACAAGACATTATTACATACTACTCTACCATAACATATCTACAATACATAACACAATACATTATTACATACTACTCTACCATAACATATCTACAATACAATATATTATTACATACTACTCTGCCATAACATATCTACAATACATAACACAAGACATTATTACATACTGCTCTACCATAACATATCTACAATACAAGATATTATTACATACTACTCTGCCATAACATATCTACAATACATAACACAATACATTATTACATACTACTCTGCCATAACATATCTACAATACATAACACAAGACATTATTACATACTACTCTACCATAACATATCTACAATACAAGATATTATTACATACTACTCTACCATAACATATCTACAATACATAACACAATACATTGTACATACTACTCTACCATAACATATCTACAATACAAGTTATTACACACTACTCTGCCATAACATATCTACAATACAAGACATTATTACACACTACTCTACCATAACATATCTATCCAATACAAGACATTATTACACACTACTCTACCATAACATATCTACAATACAATACATTATTACATACTACTCTACCATAACATATCTATAATGCAAGACATTATTAACTACTCTACCATAACATATCTACAATACAAGACGTTATTCACTACTCCGGGTTAACATATCTACAATACAAGACGTTATTACATGCTACTCTACCATAACATATCTACATTACATAACACAAGACATTATTACATACTACTCTACCATAACATATCTACAATACAAGACATTTATTCTTAGCTGCTCTACCATAACATATCTACAATATCAAGACATTATTACATACTTTCTCTGCCATAACATATCTACTATCTAACACAAGACGTTATTACATAGCACTCTGCCATAACATATCTACAATACAAGACATTATTACTGCTCTACCATAACATATCTGCAATACAATACGTTGTTACATACTGTCTCTACCATAACATATCTATATAATACAAGACATTTATTACACTACTCTGCCATAACATATCTACAATACAAGACATTATTACACACTACTCTACCATAACATATCTACAAACAAGACATTTATTACATACTACTCTACCATAACATATCTGATACATAATACAAGTTATTACATGCTCTCTACCATAGCATATCTACAAGATAATTGTTATTACATACTACTCTACCATAACATATCTACAATACAAGACATTATTACATACTACTCTGCCATAACATATCTACAATACAAGACATTATTACATACTACTCTACCATAACATATCTACAATACATAACACAAGACATTATTACATACTACTCTACCATAACATATCTACAATACATAACACAAGACATTATTACATACTACTCTACCATAACATATCTACAATACAAGATATTATTACATACTACTCTACCATAACATATCTACAATACATAACACAATACATTATTACATACTACTCTACCATAACATATCTACAATACAATACATTATTACATACCTCTACCATAACATATCAACAATACATAACACAATACATTATTACATACTACTCCTACCATAACATATCTACAATACAAGATATTATTACATACTACTCTACCATAACATATCTACAATACATAACACAATACATTATTACATACTACTCTACCATAACATATCTACAATACAAGACATTCTCTGCCAAGACTACTCTACTATAACATATCTACAATACAAGATATTATTACACACTACTCTACCATAACATATCTACAATACAAGACATTATTACACACTACTCTACCATAACATATCTACAATACAAGACATTATTACACACTACTCTACCATAACATATCTACAATACAAGACATTATTACACACTACTCTACCATAACATATCTACAATACAAGACATTATTACACACTACTCTACCATAACATATCTACAATACAAGACATTATTACACACTACTCTACCATAACATATCTACAATACAATACATTATTACATACTACTCTACCATAACATATCTATAATACAAGACATTATTACACACTACTCTACCATAACATATCTACAATACAAGACATTATTACACACTACTCTACCATAACATATCTACAGGTACAAGACATTATTACATACTACTCTACCATAACATATCTACAATACATAACACAAGACATTATTACATACTACTCTACCATAACATATCTACAATACAAGACATTATTACACACTACTCTACCATAACATATCTACAATACAAGACATTATTACACACTACTCTACCATAACATATCTACAATACATAACACAAGACATTATTACATACTACTCTACCATAACATATCTACAATACAAGACATTATTACATACTACTCTACCATAACATATCTACAATACATAACACAAGACATTATTACATACTACTCTACCATAACATATCTACAATACATAACACAAGACATTATTACATACTACTCTACCATAACATATCTACAATACAAGATATTATTACATACTACTCTACCATAACATATCTACAATACATAACACAATACATTATTACATACTACTCTACCATAACATATCTACAATACAATATATTATTACATACTACTCTACCATAACATATCTACAATACATAACACAAGACATTATTACATACTACTCTACCATAACATATCTACAATACAAGATATTATTACATACTACTCTACCATAACATATCTACAATACATAACACAATACATTATTACATACTACTCTACCATAACATATCTACAATACATAACACAAGACATTATTACATACTACTCTACCATAACATATCTACAATACAAGATATTATTACATACTACTCTACCATAACATATCTACAATATATAACACAATACATTATTACATACTACTCTACCATAACATATCTACAATACAAGATATTATTACATACTACTCTACCATAACATATCTACAATACATAACACAATACATTATTACATACTACTCTACCATAACATATCTACAATACAAGACATTATTACACACTACTCTACCATAACATATCTACAATACAAGATATTATTACACACTACTCTACCATAACATATCTACAATACAAGACATTATTACACACTACTCTACCATAACATATCTACAATACAAGACATTATTACACACTACTCTACCATAACATATCTACAATACAAGACATTATTACACACTACTCTACCATAACATATCTACAATACAAGACATTATTACACACTACTCTACCATAACATATCTACAATACAAGACATTATTACACTCTACCATAACATATCTACAATACAAGACATTATTACACACTACTCTACCATAACATATCTACAATACAATACATTATTACATACTATCTACCATAACATATCTACAAGACATTATTACCTACTCTACCATAACATATCTACAATACAAGACATTATTACACACTACTCTACCATAACATATCTACAATACAAGACATTATTACATACTACTCTACCATAACATATCTACAATACATAACACAAGACATTATTACATACTACTCTACCATAACATATCTACAATACAAGACATTATTACACACTACTCTACCATAACATATCTACAATACAAGACATGATTACATACTACTCTACCATAACATATCTACAATACATAACACAAGACATTATTACATACTACTCTACCATAACATATCTACAATACAAGACATTATTACACACTACTCTACCATAACATATCTACAATACAATACATTATTACATACTACTCTACCATAACATATCTATAATACAAGACATTATTACACACTACTCTACGTTCATAAATATCTACAATACAAGACATTGGCCCATAACATATCTTACACACTACTCTACCATAACATATCTACAATACACAAGACATTATTACATACTACTCTACCATAACATATCTACAATACATAACACAAGACATTATTACATGGGCTCTCTGCCTGCCATTATCTACAATAGACATTATTACATACTACTCAACCATAACATAACACAAGACATTCCGCATACTACTACTACCATAACATATCTACATACAAGACATTATTACATACTACTCTACCATAACATATCTACAATACATAACACAAGACATTATTACAGGCTACTCTACCATAACATATCTACAATACAAGACATTATTACATACTGCTCTGCCTAACATATCTACAATACAAGACATTTACACACTACTCAGCCCAGTCAAAATACATAACACAAGACATTATTACATACTACTCTACCATAGCATATCTTAATCAATACATAACACAAGACCTTTTACATACTACTCTACCATAGCATATCTACAATACATTCACAAGACATTATTACATACGTTGTACTCTACCATAACATATCTACAATACAAGACATTATTACATACGCTCTGGATAAGCATATCTAAATACAAACATTATTAATACTACAATACATAACAATAAGACATTATTACATACTACTCTACCATAACATATCTACAATACATAACACAAGACATTATTACATACTACTCTACCATAGCATATCTACAATACAAGACATTATTACATACTACTCTACCATAACATATCTACAATACAAGACATTATTACACACTACTCTACCATAACATATCTACAATACAAGACATTATTACATACTACTCTACCATAACATATCTACAATACAAGATATTATTACACTACTCTACCATAACATATCTACAATACATAACACAAGACATTATTACATACTACTCTACTATAACATATCTACAATACAAGACATTATTACACTACTCTACCATAACATATCTACAATACAAGACATGATTACATACTACTCTACCATAACATATCTACAATACATAACAGGACATTATTACATACTATCTACCATAACATATCTATAATACAAGACATTATTACACACTGCTCTACCATAACATATCTACAAGTACAATACATTATTACATACTACTCTACCATAACATATCTATAATACAAGACGAGACGTTGTTACACACTACTCTACCATAACATATCTACAATACAAGACATTATTACACTACTCTACCATAACATATCTACAAAGTAGGACGTTGTTACATACTACTCTACCATATACAAGACGTTATCTTCAATACATAACACAAGACATTATTACATATACTCTGCCATAGCATATCTACAATACATAACACAAGACATTATTACACTACTCTGCCATAACATATCTACAATACAAGACGTTGTTACATACTACTCTGCCATAACATATCTACAATACAAGACATTATTACATACTACTCTACCATAACATATCTACAATACAAGACATTATTACATACTACTCTACCATAACATATCTAATACATGACATTATTACATACTACTCTACCATAACATATCTACAATACAAGATGTTGTGCATGCTACTCTGCCATAACATATCTACAATACAAGGACGTTATTACACACTGCTCTGCCATGGCATATCTACAATACATAACACAAGACGTTATTACATACTACTCTACCATAGCATATCTACAATACATAACACAAGACATTATTACATACTACTCTGCCATAACATATCTACAACATAACACTGATACATTATTACATACTACTCTGCCATAACATATCTACAATACAAGGACGTTATTACATACTACTCTGCCATAACATATCTACAATACAAGACATTATTACACTGCTCTGCCTTAACTTGTATCTACAACCGGGGACATTATTACTTACTCTCTACCATAACATATCTACAATACATACACAAGACATTATTACATACTGCTCTGCCATAACATAATCTACAATACAGGACATGCATACTACTCTAACACTGCCATATCTGCAATACGTTGTTACTACTCTACCATAACGTATCTACAATACAAGACATTATTACATACTACTCTGCCATAACATATCTACAATACCAAGACGTTGTGCATACTACTCTGCCAAAACGTAATCTCAATACATACCAGGATGTTATTGCCTCTGCTCTGCCATAACATATCTACAGTACAAAGGATACTACTCTGCCATAACATATCTACAATACAAGATGTTATTTACACTGCTCTACCATAACATATCTACAATACAAGACATTACACTGCTCTGCCAAAGGACGTTACGGATGTTATTACGTACTACTCTACCATAACATATCTACAATGCATAACACAAGACATTGTACATACTATCTCTGCCATTGTGCTAACATATCTGCAATACAGACCTGAGACATTGTACTGCATAACATGCTCTGCCATAACATAACATATCTACAATACAAGACGTTGTGCATACTCTACTATAACATATCTACAATACAATACATTATCTACCATATACATAACATATCTATATTACAGACATTATTACACACTACTCTACCATAACATATCTACAATGACAAGACATTATTACACACTACTCTACCATAACATATCTACAATACAAGACATTATTACATACTCTACATAATATATCTACAATACATAAGACATTATTACATACTACTCTACCATAGCATATCCACAATACATAAGGACGTTGTTGCATACTGCTCTGCCATAACATATCTACAATACAAGACATTATTACATACTACTCTACCATAACATATCTACAATACAGACATTATTCACATACTACTCTACTATAACATATCTACAATACAAGACATTCATACATACTACTCTACTACATAACATATCTACAATATAACATATAGACATTATTACATACTACTCTGCCATAACATATCTACAATACAAGACATTATTACACATACTACTCTGCCATAACATATCTACAATACAAGACATTATTACACACTACTCTACCATATATCTATATCTAACACAGATACAAGACTACTCTTATTATATCTACAATACATACCATAACATATCTACAATATCATAACACAAGACATTATTACATACTACTCTACCATAACATATCTACAATACAAGACATTATTACATTACATAACATATCTACAATACAAGACATTATTACATACTACTCTACCTCTATCTACAATACAAGACATTATTACATACTATATCTATCTACAATACATAACAAGACATTATTACATACTACTCTGCCATAACATATATTCTAAATATAACACAAGACATTATTACATACTACTCTACCATAACATATCTACAA